>NW_026556018.1:0-43843 GCF_029017545.1 Prosopis cineraria | reverse complement strand
ATAAGTGATAACAACAATGAAGTGGTTTCAATTTTCTCCAAGGATGAAAACCATAGCAGTTACTGATGACAGTTGTGCTGGTGTAAGTGATCAACGTGTTATAATTTAACTGCACCCAGAAGTATCAATAGTAAAAAACACTTGCTGCTCCTATCATTCAGCAAGTGGACGAAATAGTTACAGCAGTAAAGCAATCATATTATTAGGAACGGAACTTCTATTCTAGGAGTTTCTGGATGAATATATAAATTAGAAAGTTGAAGATCTACAACCTTCAATCGTTCGTAATGAGAATATAAGTGAAGAAAATAGGTTAATTGCATTCTTTTATTCTGAAGCCTCCTATATACCTTGTACAGTGATAAGAGAGTGAAAAGAGAAGTATAAATTCTCCAAGAATACTTCCAAAAGATTTTTTTTTCAGAAACATAGTTTAGCTCATTACTAATACTACTTGTTGAAAGCTGATCCAAGTTATAAACTATGAAACTGTTTACTTCATATGGTATCAAAATATGAAAAATGGCTTTTCTGCTATTACTGTCACAGCATCACTAACCTTAAACCCAACTTTGTTATCAAGGCAAGCACGCCAATCAGCCTTCATTTCTTTCAAAGGAACCCCGATCATGAGGTCTGAAAGTGTTCGGCCATATAAATTAATATACAGAAGAAAGATATTAGATACAATCCAGAATCCAAAAAAACAAAAACATAAAGGAAAAATGTACAAAGGGCACATAACTTACCTCTTAGGTCCTGAGATACAGGGCTCAACTTCAGCAAGGTTTAATTCAAGATAGGATGAATAAACTCTTTCTTGTTGAGGCTGAATTAAAGAAAAGTATGTTAGAACATAGGATACCTCAAAACATACATACACCTTATTCTAAGAAAAGATGAAAAATTTAGACGTAGATCAGAACAAAGGATATTCTTACCTCATTATAGTCAACAAACATTTTGTTTGCCCTGAGATATGCCTCTATCATGGCCACCTATATTTAAGCCAAAACGAAGGTCAGCAAACACTACAAGCATTTCATATCCTATGCAAAAAATAAATAAGTTGACAAAAAGTAATAGTACTCAGTACTCACTGTCTCATCACTTCTTCCAGTTAACTTGAGGTATTGTAAAGTAATGTGATCTACAGGGAAGAAGCCCATGGTGGCACCATACTCAGGAGACATGTTAGCAATAGTGGCCCTGTCAGCTAATGATAGCTCACCCATGCCATCCCCTAAGGAAAAAAATCGAGTGCTCCAATTAGCCAGGACAAATAAAAATATGTTAACAAAATAAGAAGCACAATCAACAATATGCTTTATGATAACTTAGTTACCATAAAATTCAACAAACTTCCCAACAACACCATGCTTCCTCAGCATTTGGGTAACAGTTAAAACTAAATCAGTTGCTGTAACACCATTGCAAAGTTTCCCAGATAACTTGAATCCAACAACACCAGGCAAAACCATACTCATAGGCTGTCAATATTACAAGCACAGGGCATTAGTGCAATCACAATAGCTAAATCACTCCATATGTACATTTCAAGAAAAAGCAAATGGACATCCGGTTCAAAAAAAAGTTAAATAATCCATGCACACAAAAAATGAGATGTTATGTACCTGACCAAGCATTGCTGCCTCTGCTTCAATGCCTCCAACACCCCAACCAGCCACCCCAAGCCCATCTATCATAGTAGTATGGGAATCAGTACCAACCACACTGTCAGGATAGAGCAAGCCATCATTCTTAAAAACAACACGTCCAAGGTACTCAAGATTCACCTGGAAACCAAAGATGTTGCAAGCTCATATCAACAAATGAAAGCGATGTCTTAAATACAATTGAGTCACGTAGCTTATCTGCTTTTAAATGTACCTGATGCACAATACCAGAACCAGGAGGAACAACAAGCATGTTGCGGAAAGCATTCGACCCCCATTTAAGAAATGCAAATCTTTCCTTGTTTCTTTGGAACTCAAGCTCCATGTTGGCCTGCACTGCATTCTCTGACCTTGTTACATCAACTTGAACTGAGTGATCAATGACGAGATCAACAGGTACCTGCCAATGATATATTTTTAAAAAATCAGTGGTAGTTATAAGAAACATAGTAACATATAGAAAATTTCTGTGGAAAATCATAACATGAAACCCAAGCAGTCAAATATATTGGCGAATTATGATCCTAAGCATTGTGTATGACCCTCTTACTCTACTAATCTCAGAACTCCTGTTATAAGTATACAAGGGGAAATAAGATTACATGATTTGCATCTCGATCAGATAAAAGTGCAGGCACAAAGCTAACTTGACCAAATATAACACAAGAGATGTAATAGAACAGATAAATAAGTTTAAGGTGCATAAGGCATTCCAAGATGAATATTTAGAAATTTGAAACCATTTTTAGTGCCATCAATGAACAATAGAAGAAAGGCACATGCATGTGATAACTACAATGATTACCAGAGGGTTTATTTTGTCAGAATCACTGCCAAGCTTCTTCATAGCATCACGCATACAAGCTAGGTCAACAACAGCCGGGACTCCTGTAAAATCCTGGGGAAAGGAAGAGAGGTTACAAGGAGGATCACACATTATTTGCAATCACCCAGATAAAATAATGAATTACACTTTGTACAAAAGTCGATGCCGAACCTGCAGGAGAACACGAGCAGGCTTGAAAGGAATTTCAACTTGCTTAACAGAACTATTTTCCCAGTCAATAATCTTCTCAATATAACTTGGAAATTGTCACAATTACGAATGGCAGATTCCAGAAGAATTCTGATGGAATAGGGTAACCTATCTGCAATACATTAAGATGACAGAATTAGTAATTAAACTAGCTGAAAGAGTAATGTGCGATACTGGAGATGGAGAGACTAGTACTTTGTTAGACAAGTGATGCCCTGGAATGAGAGAAGCAATTTTTTCTTTTTTTACATTCCAAACAACATTTTGGTGTATTTAGAAAATAAGAAACATTCAAATGGCGAGAAGGAATCATGGCAAGTGAAAATAGTGAATTACCAATTCTTGGATCGTTCAGAGAAGGAAGGCTGTAGAACTTTCCGAACTCGCCGCCACCAGGCTTAGGGAGACTGGCCAAGTTTGCCTTGAAAGGATTTTCACCAGCTAATATGGCATAAGAACAATCAGTACAAAAATTTCAACGGCCGATATTTGACAGTTAGTAAGTTGATATCATGTCAAAGGAAAATGTAAAATTTATGTTTTGACTTTCGAATCATGCAGGGCTCCACATTTCAAGAAACAAAAGTAGAATTTATGATCGTGAAAATCATAGCGGACATCTTCGCTGCATCGATAGAATAAGATATATTCCGGGAAGAAAAATATCCACCGGATTAGAGAATGAAAAAGAGAGTCCAGAATTCTCGGAGTGAACAGGAGAGTACCCATAGAAGAGATCTTGCGTTGAAACTGTTCAATCATAGGAGCGATGGCTCTGATCTGAGCCCTGAGACTGACCGGAGACCTCCAGTCGACGCCGTGGCTCCACTGGGGAGCCAAGCTGCCAAATGATCGGGGCGTGGAAAAGAAGCTGAGAGGTCGGTGGCCAGACAAAGGAGGAGGTCTGGTAGGAGGATGGGCGGGGGTTCTAGAAAAGGATGGATGGAAAAGCTTAGTTCGGGAAGCTCGGAGAAGTGAAGAAGCTGAGGAATGCATGGTGATGGTCACGCATCCAAAGACAGTATGGGCCGAGTCAGGATAAGGAAGGAGGCGGTGAGGGTGAGGGAATGACTGGGAAAGGAGGAATGGCGCAGCTCTGATGGCTTGTGGCCCCTTCTGCAACTATAAAAGGGGAAGCAAGGCGTCTGGAGAGCAGCTTTGAACCGGGCTGCGTTCGTGCCTGAGGACCTGTTTGTTTGAAGCTGAAAATATAAGCATCTTTTCATGACAGAAAATGAGTAATTTTAATTAGTCCAAATTATTTAAAAAATATCTTATAAAAATTTTATTAAAATTATTTTATATTTATTTACAATAATAAAAGGTGATTATTTTAGCATTTGATTATTTTAAAATTTTACAGTATTTTGTGAATTTTTATTTATAAAAATAATTTTTTAATTGTTTTCAAAAAATTAAATAGATATAACAAAAGTTCACGAAATATATATTTTAAAAAAAATAAGTAATTTTTTTCAAAAAAAAGTTCAAACAAACAAGGCCTTATTTTAGAATGCAAGTGCGTTTTGGCATTGTGTTTTTTATTATTATTTTTCATGATACAAAAATTATAATTATAAATTTTGAAGTAAATAAAGAAATTTAAATTAGGAGGAAGGAGAGAAATCAAAGCTGTCATAAATTTCTGCGTGCCGCCTTGTCCTGGGCTCCGCAAATGCTCTTATCAATTGAGCTTTAACTTGTTTTTACGGAGTGTTTTTTTTTTTTTTGCAACAAGTTGTATTGAATTTGAATGTCTCTAATAATTCAAGTCAAACAATGCGCAAACCTCTCCCTTATTGGACCCAATCATTGGCAATCCAATGACAGATGGTGTGTTAATAGCGAGGAGAATGAGAACACGTGGCTTATTTGGAATTATGAGTCGCGAGGTAAAGGGAAAATAGTTTATGAACCTACACTCTGATGGGCTTACGACCCTTGGATTTTTTGTTCTGTCCATTTGATAATATACTCTATACTAGGATGTGGATGTTAGTATGGTTCTAAATTCTAAACAGCGAGCATACAGTAACGGGAATGAGGTACCACAGCAGTGGATCTGATGCCCCCTGGCAAGTGGCAATTTTTCCGAAGCTGGTGGCCTTTGGCGTGGGGGCCAAGTTGCATCGTTCAGCCATCCCTTAAATGCTTCCAGAAGCTATCCTGCGATAGAGCTACAATTGCTCCCCGTCCCCTTCTCTCTCTCTCTCTCTACATATCAAAATTTTATGTTTCTTTCATGCAACGTCAAATATGTAATGATTTTTAATATTAAAACTGAGTACTTAATTGGCTGGTAATCAATAGCTTCAGGTCAAAAGAAAGAGGGGGAAAAGGGTAATCAATGCCGAGAAACAGTGCGGCATCCCAGGGAAAAACTCAAGCTTTTCTTCTTCGTTGTATTTTCCGTCAAATGTGACAATTGCATTGAATCGATCTATTCATGTTGTTTCCATTTTCATATTGAATCAATCTATTCACTGCCACGTGGCAACGGAGTGCGAGTTAGTTTTTCTCAACCAATCACTGCTATCCAGTCCCAAAATGTCTGGATGATTAGTAATTGAAATTTCAATGTATTCATATTTAATGTGTCTGTCGTTTGTTCTCAATTTTATAAAGATTTTATAGAATAAATATCACTCATGCTAAAAAGTCTTTTTATTACCCCATCCAATATACAGTACCCAAGAATGAAAGGGTGCAAGAGGCAAGGAGGGATCCCCCCCCCACCCCTATCATATATCCTTGAATAAAATTTTACTTTTCATTTGTAAAATAGTTTAAAATTGATTTTGGCCCCTCATTTTTTATTTTATTTTCTGTTTAGCTCCCCAACTAATAAACTCTATATCCGTCCCTCGTGCAAGTGAATCTATGTTCAATATTGCATAACTATAATTCAAATTCTCAATTGTTTATTTAAGTGATGAAAACGTCAATCACTCATAAATTTTAATTAGTTGGTTTTTTTTGTAATTGTTTTATGTTATTTGGATAAAGGGAAGAGTGAGAATAAAATATAAATGATAGAAAACTCGGAGAAAAAATATTAAGAGGAGTAATTTTTTTCTGTTTTATATGTTTGCTCAAATAGTTTTTTAAGTAGGAAGGGGAGAACGGGGAGTGAGGGAATGACAATGAAGGAAAGCAGAATCGCTTTCAAGTGATAGGAAGAAACGAAGGTGGGTCAGTCACACGTTGACAATTCCTTGCGTATGATTCTTCTTTTTTATTTCTCTTCTTTGTCTTTCCCCATGCAGCGAGTTCCATGGAAACTTTCCTGTGCAGAATTCAATTCATTCTTTGCTTCTTATAACAGCATGAATAAAAGTCAGTCTCTCAATCAAGATATTGGCAAAATATCTTCACTTGACTCACCCTCTTCTTAATCACATCCAGACGTTGCTATATAAAAATATGACAACGTTATTATTACGAGGACATGTCAACGGCGCGCTCTACGTGGATTATAAAATCTACCTAGAATGGTGAATGCTTATTTTAAAATCGCCTTTAATATAATTCATTAAACACATGACAATGAAATTTGACATTGCTCTAGACGATGTTAGTTAGGATAGTTGTTTGTTTATTTATGAACATCAAAGTAAATGACTTTGAAAGAGAAAATACAATACATTGACACCAAAATACACCAATGTTTTAGATATCTATGGAATCTCTTATAAAAAAAAAAACTATTGAGGAGCGTCTTGCGACAAGAATCATAAAAAAGGATCATCTAATAAAGACATGGAAGTAAGCATTTTATGATGTGAGATGATGCCTAGCAACCAAAATGGGACTGGGTATCATTTGGTATGTACAATAGAAAATTAAAGGAGAGGCAATGTAAGTATGTTGCGTGTTTGGTTGGTCAAATTCATTTCAAATGTTCATCAATATTCACATGTTAAGGTACATTTTTATTTTTGGACTTTTTTTTATGAGCGCTGAGTACCTTGCACTAATAAGGGTGTATTTGATTTGAGGGGAGGGGAGGGTTTTTAAGATACCTTATTTGTTTGATTAGAGGGGAGGGAAGGGGTTTTTAATGATCCTTTGTTTGGTTTAGGAGGGAAGGGGAGGGGAGGGAAGGGGTTTTTAATGATCCTTTGTTTGGTTTAGGAGGGAAGGGAAGGGGAGGTAATAATTAAATTACCATTATACCCTTGTACAATAATATATATTTTTTAACATTTTATCACACAAATTTATTTTACATATAAACTCAAATTGTATATATATTTTTTTAAATTACCCTAATCTTGTCAAAAAAAAATTTTACTTCTTCACCCCAAATAAGTAAATTAAATAATACTATTAAATAATCTTATTAGTAAATTAATCTAAATATTAAACAATACTTTGTGAAAAAAATCAATGAAACTAATGATTTATATCCCTAATAATTGCACAAGATAATGCTAGTCTTTGATAACAATTGAGTAACAATTGTCATCATTAATAACAAAATATATTGGGCAATAGCATTTAATATATTGATCATGCTTAAGAACCACATTTTGACATCTAGCTAACAAAATATACAAAAATTATCAATAAAAGTCATCATCTAATTAGAACTATAAAACATCCACATTATCACATCCTTCCGTACTGGTGCTGGACATTGAGTTGCTGCTCTAAGCCTATCATTATCAGCCATAAGAAACCAATATATGTCAGGTAATCTTGCAGCATCAATCCCACACTCTTCAAACATTTTTCAAATTTCTTCACCTGACAATTGTGGCACCTTCTTAAAATTTTGTCCTATCATCACATTTCCTTGTTGAATTGCCTCAGCCACAGCTAATACTGCTCCCGTCAACTCATTTAGACTAGCCTCCTTCTCTTTAGACACCCTCTTTGTCTTCTTACTACATGCACTATTAATAGTGGGTGAGTACTCTTGGTCAGGTGAGTTTTCTTGTTCCTGTGAGATTTCTTGTCTATTAAGCTCGACATTAATCGTGGCTCTATTGTGTGAGATAATATTGTTAATGTCATTGACGGCTTCAGTAACTTCCTCCTAAGAATGACGTCTCTTTCTCCACTCACGGGCTGTCTCACTCTCATCTCCGTTAGCTCTACTACTCCATATAATATCATCATTTTTTCATAGTTTGGAAAAGGAGTAGTTCTCCATAATGCTGCTTTAGGTTTAGCCTGAAACAAATGAAATTTCAAAAGCAATTTAATTGCAAATGCACACTTTTTCATTTTCAAAAAATAATATAATCAATGCATATGTAAGAAATTTACCTCAATTAATGCATCTTAAACTTCAGGCTCAGCATCCCATATTTGAGTTGTTGGATTCCAAGCGAACCCATTCAAACTTTTGAAAATGTCATAAACATCTGAAAAGTTTCTCTTTAAAGTCTTTCATCGATTTTTCACCTTTTCCTTGTCAATTTGTTTACCAAATAAAGCACTTAAATATTTACACATGTTATCATAAGCTGTAATTGTAAAAAGTGTCATTAACTTTGTGACCTTCATTATATTCATTCATGAAAGCATCAATGAGGGCATCATTCATCAATCTTGTCCAATTCACAATCTCCTTATTATTGTTTGGTGCCATCCTATCACATAATAATATAATCACATAATACAAATCTCAATATGAAAAGCTAATCAAATTTCAATAGCAAACTAAACAAATAATACAAAGCAAATAAAAGTCAACAAAATAACAAATTTCAATATATGATCAAACCTCAATTAAACTCAATATAAGTCAATGTAATAATACAACATATTTAAATGTCTATAATGATATAATAGAGTCTAACTTATTGAGTAAATCAAAATTCAATTGTCAAGTTCATCCTCAAGAGCAGCCAGATGTTCCTGATAATCTGCCCATATCTGATTGGCTATATTTTCTCTAATAAGTTCACCTCCAGCAGCCTCATTATTGCCCCCTCTTTGAGCACGGTTATTATCATTTGAATGGTTTTCTCTTGCAAGAACAGCATCAACTTCCTCTAAAAGATCTTCAATAGGATCCATACCCACAAGGAAGTTATGAAGAATGCAACATACATATATTATCATTTTTTGTGCTTTGATTCCATATGTAGGTTCAGTTGCATTGGATAGAATGGAAAATCTTTTTTTCAAAACACCAAAAGCACATTCAATGGCATTGTGTAACCTTGCAAGTCGAAGTTAAATAACTCTCTATAATTTAAGGAGGGATTCCGTTTTAAATATTCTTTCAAATGATAACGAACTTCTCGCTAAGGTTTTATAAGTCCTCTTGTTAACATGAATCCAGCATCGATAAGGTAATATTTACCTATCATAAAGGAAAATAATTACTATAATAATTTTAAATTCACAAATATAAACTTTATCAAAATTGGTAAAATATTTACCTTTAGGAATTATAAGCTTATCTTCTCGTGTTAATGCATTCTTAATGATTCTTGAGTCAGATGTAGTACCTTCCCATCCAGGGAGCACATAAGTGAACTTTAGATCAAAGGTACATGTTGCTAACACGTTCTGTGTCGAAAATTCCTTCCTACCACGATATCTAGGAGCATTTAAAGAAGGCACCTTGACTCGTATATGTGTTCCATCAATAGCACCGACACAATCCTTAAAATACGGGAAGAATTTCTTATCTTTTTCAATTTCAGGAAGGATGGTTGAGCCATTAGGTTGAACAAGAAATTTTTCTTCTAAGTCAATAATAGCTGTCAAAACTTGATGAAAATGGCGACTAATTGTCTCACCAGAACGCCTAAACCAAAATTCACTTCACAATTTTTTGCGTTGTGTGTCAATATATATAGAGTTTTTGCAACCATTTCTTCCACACTTGACCATCGCGTGGGTTGTAGGCCAGCCTCTCTTTCTAACATATCACATAATTCTAAAAAAGTTCTAGGAGTCATTCTAATGATATTTCAACTAGAGGGATAATCACTAACTCGGCTCATTATTTCATCACGTACCATTTCTCTCTTGCCACTCAAACTGTAACTTATTTTTTTCGAACACATGTCACTTGCACATATTTTTACAATGACACAAGCAAGAAGAGCTAGTGCTCTTCGACGCAATTCAAACCAATGTTGCATCAGTAAAAGATTTTCAAATTCCTTGCTCATCTAACAAAGCAATCAAGAAGAATAATGGAAATCAATAAACAAGCCACAATTATAAGAAATTCTAAGATTTTTAATAAATCAATTTACATAAGGCTGTCATAGACGAGACTCATGACATTAACTAATGCTACTTTGCTGAAGATAATCAACCATCATCAATATCAACCAATATATCGAATATCAATATATAACATACAAAATCTATAGCAAGCTTCATTATTTACAAGCATATATTAAATAGATTGATTCAACTTCAATTTGGTTATGATCTTTCTAAACAGATTCCACTACCGCTTGCTGGCCAAAGTTGAAAGAGAATTTTAGGTGTAAACCATGTTGAAGCAATTTACTGGCAGAAACCAGAGAACCAAAGGCTTCAAGGTAAAGAATAGTCTTCAAATATTTGTTTTGGTTGCTGGTTGTAGTTCCAGCATGAAACCACAAAGCTTGGAAGAAAAGGCTTTCAGCCATGGATAAACAAGCCAGAAGATTTGATAGATGATACAGAAGAGATCAAGCCTGAAAAAATCAAGGTCAGAAGAGGCGGCGGGTATGATGAAATGAATGGACATGATCAAGATAAAATGGAAGAGGAAGATTTTGAAGAAGTAGAAGACCTGATCGATGAAGAAGACAAGGAGACGATAGAGGAAACTGAAGAGGATGAGGATGAGGATATGGGACAAAACATTGGGGATATTAGCTCATTGAAAGATAAATGCCACGATGAGGGTGAAAAATATAGAGACAAGGAAAATAAAAATGGTGCATCCAGGGTTATGGTGAGGAAAACACAAAGCACAGGTGCTGAATTTGAATTTGGAGGTTTAGAAAGTTCGAAAAAGGCTCGAATAATAAAGCAACAGAACAAAGTCACGACCGCCAGCGAAGGTCTTGTACCAAGAACTGAGTCAATTCCTAAAGTGGTAGACAAACCGAGTTAGGTGGCTCTGGTTTTGCTCGAGCGGTGCAGTCAAAGTATTATAAAGACACTGTTTAGAGTTTATACTCCGTGATTAATAGAAACTTTGTTAATCAAAATGATCATTAACAGAAACTTTATTAATCAAAATGATCATTCCAAGTTACCTACAGATCTTTACTATCCACATTCAAGAATCTCCCTCCCGGCTTTTCCCTTCCCTGGCCTGGTCCCTCTCTTATCAAATCTCTATCTATCATTGCCCCATACCAGACCTAACTTATCTCACACCAGAAAGTGTCAAAAAATAATGATGAAAAAGAACAAAACCAGAACAAAGAAGAAAACAGCCACGTATCTGACGGGACGAAGAAAACAGAACAACCACAGATCTTAGAACAGGGTCTGAATGGAAAGAAAAGAATGAAGAACGAAGAAGAAAACCAAGACGAAGCTCAAATCAAATACAAATCAAGCATATCGATTTAACAGGACCGACCAAATGGGAGGAAGAATCTAACCTGAGAATGCACGGTGAGAGCTTCGAAGAGGAGGACTTAACGGGACGATGAACGGTGGGGCTTCGAGCACGACAGACCAGATGCACGGTGAGAGCTTCAATAGACCAAGAGCTCCGAGATAGCGAGAAGAGGACATACGAGGATGAGACGGACCGAGCTTGTGGAAGAAAAAGAAAGCCAGCGAGCTTCTGCGAGACACACGAGGATCAGACGATCTTATTGTGTTTCAAGGGCAATATCATAATTTTATAAAAATAATGAGGGTAAATTAGTCAATAAATTTAACTCTCCCTCCAAAAAAACCCTAATTTGGAGGGAGCCAAAATAAAGGAAAGGGAGGGGAGGGGAGGGGAGCCAAAATTTGGCTCCTCTCCCCTCCAAAAATTTTAAACCAAATAAAAAAAATGGAACCCCTCCCCTCCCTCCCCTCCATTTACCTCCAACCAAACAGCCCTTAAGGAGAGCAATTTTACCTTTAAACTAATTTTTCAAAGAACAAAAAACCCCTTCTATTAGTTGACCTTTAATTTTATCATTTTTTGTTGATGTGGTATTGCATGGGGCCCATACACAGTGATAGATTAGTTTCTTTCTAAGAGTGAAGTCTTATTAAAATAAAATTTAATAAATGTTATCAAAATATTGAGTATTTTAATAATTTAAATATTATTATTTGTAAATATTCATTCAAAATTTATAAATTATTTTTAAAATATTAACATCTTAAACTAGTTTTTTGGAGATTTATAAATAACTTGTACTATTTTTATACATCAATCATATTTTTAATATTGATTGAGTTTTTTAATTTTATTAAATCATTCTCTATGATTTTTTTTATCAACTAACCGTTTTTTTTAAATATCATACCACTTAATTTAATATTTTTATATTTTATAATTTTATATTAAACATGAAGGGAATAAACCTCCAAACTAATTGAGGAATGTTTTTTTCTCAGATCTCTATTATTTCTTATTAAATATTTTTTTGAAGCTCATTAATGGAGTAAAAAATATCTTTTAAAAAATATTTTTATTAACATACTGTTGGTCCTGATTATTATATTTCTAATTTTATCTCTGACATTGCAATACATAGAGAGTATTAAATTTAGATAGTGTAATTTTTTTGAGAAAGATTGCTAGTTAATCAAAATAAATTACAGAAAATGATTTAAAATTTTAAAAAAATTAACCAATATTAGGTAAGTAACATATACAAATGATGTAATGATTTAGGCACTGTCTATGAGAGAAGTTTGGAGATTAGTATAATAAAAAAATAAGAAGTCATTTATAAATTTATGAAAAAACTAATTTAAATTGTTAATATTTAAAAAATATAAATTTTAAATGAGTATTTATAAATAATAATATTTAAATTATCAAATATTTAAATACTTAATATTTTAATAATATTTATTAAATTTTATTTCAAAAAGATTTCAAGTGCCCAACGCTATTTAAAAAAGACTTTAGGGTACTTAGTGCTTTTAAAAAAAATTCAAGAGTAAATTAGTATTAAAGAATATAGTTAGAGTTTTACTTATTATTTTGTGTAAGCCTTAGGCACATGTCACATTAGCAAAAAACAAATAAAAAATTTAATGGTTGACAAATAAAAAGGGTTTTTTACTTTTGAAAAAATAGTTCATGAATAAAATTATTTCCTTTATCACTATAAGATACCTAACATTCTTTAAAGTAAAGTTCAAAAATAAAAATACACCTTGATCAACATATAAACCCGTTACACACACATCCATGCATGTTACACAACTTACACAATTATAAAAAGTTGCGTTACTATTAAACTGATAAAAAGAATAATATAGCTTGGTTAAGGCCTCACGAGCAAAAAAATTATAGTTCAGGATTGTTCTTAAGAAAAATATTTAGATAGGTCGGTTGCATTATATTATTTATAGTTTATTTAATAAAAAATTACATTTATATGATATTAAGTATAAATTGATTATGATATTGATGATAATAAAGAGATAAAAGGTAATTAATCAAATATACATTATGTTATAGAAATAAATTAATTTAAAAAATATCACATGACATTTTATTTATATTACTTAAAACATTTAATTAAACAGGTCACAAATAATGTGGTGTACCAAATTTATTTAAGTATCTTTCTTGTGTTTCAATTTCAATTGGATAATACCTATCACAAACAAAATTGATTATCAAATGGAATTTTAAGACAATCAAATCATAAATTATTTTCATAAGATAAAAAATTCATGAAGATCATAAAATTTCAAATCAACTAAATAATAATCAGTTTTCTATTATTGTAATCACACATAAAATAACATACATACATACATATTATAAAGCATGCAAAATAAGTATCATTTAAAAAAATTAATATTATTTAAAAGTAACTTATTTTCAACCTTAATCAAACGAACTAAAATAACTTCCTCCACAATGGAATTTCACAGCCGTGATTGCTTATCAAATTGGAGTTTCAAACAGTGGAGTGTTTGGGTGATCTTTTTTAAAATGAAGTTTGTGTTTGTTTTTTATTAAATCAAGATATATAATTTTTATATATTATTTATTGAAAAAATAAAGCTTCATATCCCTACATTTTTCCTAACATGTATCATCAACGTTTTATTACAATTTTTTTACGTTTTATTAAATGCTGTGTGAAAGAAATATATTATTAAAATATGGGCATGCGATGAGAATAAAATTAAAAAAATATTTAATTTTTAGACCGAATTGACACGCGTCACCTGCGGGTAACAGCCGGACTGCGGGGCCAAAAGGTCTCGAATCTCAAGCTCAGCAAGCCAGCATGTGTTTTGAAACTTTCACTCAACCCGCTCTTTATTTCTCCTGTCATCCCTCTCCCCTCCCCTCCGCGGCTTAACTTCCCGCCTCTTTTATCGCCAATCTTAAAATCCCTAATTTCCCTCCCTCTCCACCTGTCTCTCCATCATCGATCTCCAATCTCCCTCTCTCCCTAAGTTTCTCCCTCACTCCACCATGAACCATAGAACCAGAGCCCTCGCCAAGTCGCCCCCAGCCAGAGCTGAGCAGTTCAGAAATACCTTAAGCCCGGTGCGCTGGCCCGAATGAGAGACTCGCGGATTAGCGCTAAATCGCACAGGCTCAACTCACTCTGCCAGATCTCTCTACGTCGCGCTACACCTCCATCTTCTCCTCGCTCAACCGCTGGTCAATCTCAGATCATCGTCGGTGATGGTTTTCCTTGCTTCGTCGGGAGGATCTTTGGTCCTCGGTGTCCGCAAAGGAAGAAACTCACGGCGGTCAAGTCTGTCTTGTATATAACCACTAGCCCTTCGAATCCCGCTCCGGATTCACCTGATCTGATTATTGATTCATTTGGCAATGACATTCTTGTTGCTAATTGAATTTAGTTTACATTCTGTTGAGAGTTCTCGGATTATTCGGTTGTTGTAGAAAGCAGAACAGTTTAGATGTGCAGATGGCTGTGCCCTTTTTGGCACTTTGTTCATTGATGCGGGACAAATTTATCTGATGAAACTTCATTTAATAATAAGAATTTCCAATATCATGTCAAGTATTTGTTTTTTGGGTTACGGCACCATTCATAGTTTATTTATGAGCATTGGCGCCTGGAATTAAATTGGCATTTTGGTTGGGTGATGTACTCCTGATAGGAAAGGAAAGAAATATATCCTCGCGGACTTCTTGAAAGTTATAAATGCAACGATGGCATTGTTTATTAACCTTTTCATGACTTCAGTTGCACACCCAGAATTTGTGTTGGAAGTCTAATTTAGTACATTTACATGTTATATGCCAGCTACTTATGATTATTTTGTGTTGAAGCGGGTGATGTTTCGAAGTTGCAAAGCTTGTGCTTTAATGCTGACCGCAAAATCCTTTACTTGACTTTGTTCTTGCCTCACTTTTCAAGGCATGATTTGTTTTGCTTAGGCTGGTGATAAGAAGAGAGGCTGAAGGAAATTCATGTCTTATTTGAGATGCTCGCATCAATGTTGCCGTGGGTCATAACTTTGCTCTTTGACTTAGTGAGCTAACTCAGCACCCGTCTGCGGCTCATTCGGCTCTGTATTGTGGTGGTTTCAGCTGCTTGCTTGATTTTGAAATCGCGAGGAAGTTAAGGTTTGCTTTGCTGGTTTGAAATGGTGATCTGATGTCTAAGAAGTAGTGATTTAGTAAACCTTTATCTTGATAAATGAAAGCATCTTCGTGCTTCATTGCCATGCAAAGGGTTCCAAAGTGCTTATTATTCTTTCACCGTGTCTGATTTTTTTTTTTTGCTTTATAAATAATTTTTATTAGGAAAATTATCTTACCATTTTTTGCAGCTCATTGTTTATTGTAGCATGTAAATAATTATATTCTACGGAGACAACAAATTAGCTGGTTTAGCTTCTAAATTATGATGGCATGCTCTTCGTACGGTGTAGGTTTACATGACACAGTTTTTGGCTAATGTTGTACGCATTCTTTGAATTTCCTATTTTGTCAGTTTACAAAGTAAACAGTGGCTGCTAATGTTTAGATGTGACCTTAGTGACATTTTGTTGGCTTCAATATAATGTCAAGAGATGTCTATGGCCAAATATAATTTCAGGGTTGCTTTTAAGCAGTTTAACTTATGGAAGAAGTTTCGGTAAACATACATGATTTTTCCTAGCATCTTTGCTTGAAAGTTCTAAGCCTAGAAATATTTTATGCTACTATCACTAGCACGCATTTTCTTGTAGGGTGAATAGCAGTAACTTTGTAGCCTGCTAGTACTTGGTTTTCAGCCCTTACGTATTTCATGTCAGCTGTAGTGTTCCTCTCTTCCTGATCTTGGTATTGCGATTTGCCCCGTAAGTGTGAAATTCTTTGTATAATTCATTTTACCGATTTAGGATTCGTTTGGAAAACAGGTGTAAGGAGCTTTTGACCAGATTTAAAGGTGTGTTTGGATTAAAAATTTCACAATTGAGATTAAAAATCAATTGAGATTAGTAGAAAATTTTGTTGTTGTAAAGTGGCTTATGTATACATTTTTTTATTAGTTAAAGTTGATGGGATAAATTAAAATTTATTTTAAATAATTTGATTCAAAAGTCACTTAAAATATATAATGATAAAAATAGATGAGTTTTTTTTTTATTTTTTTGACTAATTTGATTTGTTAATGAAAAATATTAAAGTTAAATTATATTTTTTAAAAGAGTTCATTTGTAATTTATTGCTTGTAAATTATAAAATTTTAAAATAAATTAATAAATTATAGAAAAACTAAAATAACCCTATGTGCAATTGTGCACATAGTAAAGAAGTCATTTTAGATTTAATTATTGAGGTCTATAAGTACTTGAGAAAATAGAAAAAAAATTATTAGAAAACACTTGAAATACAAGCCAAATAAAGAGTTTAAGTTTGAAATAAAAACAGTAGAGATTGAAATTATTCACAAAACACGAATGAGAATCAGAGTGGACAAGGGACATGATTGTAATTAATCGGTGGGAAAATGTAAATAGCATTAATAGCTAACAAGTTGTGATTGACACAACGCCGTAAGTCACTCGCAAGCTTTTTGTCTAGCCAAGCTTCTTGAATAAAAAGCTCTTTCCAAATTTTTTTAAACTAAACAAAATATAATGAGTTTTTTAAACTTAAACTAAGAGCTATCTAAATTTTAGAGTCATATCCAAACATACACTTAAATAGCCTATTATGTTTCACATTGAAAGGACTTAGGGAGGGTCTTGATCATATAAAAGAGAGCGTTGTATATCCCATTAAGCTAGTCTTTTTGAGAAGAGAGTAACTATCTTGTATCAAAGTTAGATTCAAATTTGCCTACTCGGTATGCCCTTTTTTTTGGGTAACTCATAAAGGATGCATCATAAATTGGCCAAGCTATTACGTCTCACACTAAAGAGACCTAAGGAGAGTCTTGATTATATAAACAAGGGTTTTATACACCCTATTTGTAACATCTTAAAAATTTAAATCCAATTAACTAAGCTTAATAAGGGTGATTAAGTAATTTAATAAGGTATGTGGTCAGAAAGATCTAACAAGTGCGTTTGGTTATAATTTCAGCCCTAAATGCGAGGTCGAAGTGAAGTTCAGTCACTCGAAATATGAAAAAGGGAGAAATTTGAGGGAAGTAGTTTTATTCCATCTACTGCGGTTTTGACTCATTTGCCACAGCACACGTGTGTTAAATAGTCAACAATAAGTCTCTCTATGCCATGTGCTGCAGTGTATGGCTAAATATTTTGATATGAAATACGCGAATCAGATAAAAAACCAGAAGAGGAAAAAGAAAAAAATGAAGAGCAAGCAACTTTGCTTTGATAGGGCTTAAAGAGTTGAGGCATTAGGAGTATTATATAACTTCAAAACATTTGAGGTAAATTCTCTAAGCTTAAATATCTCTTTCTCTTCCATTTTTCTTAATGATGGGAGTTAGGGTTTGGTTAAAAAATATGATTTTCAGTCTATAAAGGTTATGAGTCTAAACCTATCGACTTAAATAGAGTTAATAAAAGTTATTTGAGCTATTTAAACCTAACATTTATGTCTCTATGCATTTTTAGTTGTTAGAGGTCATAAATATTCAAAATTCCACCATTAATAAGGCGGTTGAAGCAATGTGACTTTATTAATGGTTAGTTGGGAGTTCAATGAAGCTAATGGAAGTTAGAAGAAGTTAAGAAACCCTATGGATACCTTTGTATGTAAAGGGTTTGAATCTTAAGAGAGAATAAATGTTAAATTAGATAGTGAAAGTTATCTAAAAGGGATATTGATAATTAATATTGTGGTTAAATGTAGAGTAGGTATATTTGGCACCATTCAAGTTTTGTGAAACTTTAGAAGTGTGAAATTGAGAGGTAAATTTTTGACCTCTCAAAGGTTTGAGGTAACTGAGGGAATTCTTTTTTGTGCTTTTGTATGTTAATTAATTCATTAATTAATACATGATAAATGGAATGTGTGAATTTGAGTAAAATGCAACTGTGGCATGACTTACTTAAAAATCCACTATAATGATTTTATAAAGTTCAATGACGTGCTTCATTTGGAGTTCAATGAATGCGACTTCTTATGAAGTTCAATGATTTTGTGTTAAGTAAAGTTCAATAACTTAATGTGTGAATAGTTCAATGTAGTAGTGCTTGTAAAGTTCAATAATGTGATATTTGTGGAGTTCAACAAAATGTGTAGTTGAAGAGTTTGACGAGATAGAGTAAAGTGGAGTTCAATAATTTAATTATGTGTGTTAATGTGATGTTCATATATGAGATGAGTACAATGATGAGGTTTTGCATGCCTGAAATTTGAGCGATTGCATGCATGAAAATATTGCACCATTATGCATTGCATGATCTTGAAAGGCGAGAGTTTCCCTAGAAAGAAGAGTAAAAAATTAAATCCACATAATAAGGCTTCTATCAATGCTATATAGTTAAATACATTTGGTCAGGCTTCTATCTGTGCTATATGGTTTCATTGAATTGTTTATATTATCGTCCTACTTATTTAACGGGAAATTGTCCCACTAATTTAATGAGGGACTCGAGCCTAGCTAATACTCCACTTGTTCAATGAGAAAGTTAGTTTAGAAAAAATGACACCCTATGGTGTGAGAAATTAGGGAGATCGTGACTTACAAGTAAGTTAAGCAATCTTGGCCGAGTAGCCTCTTACATGTGAATGGTTAGCGTATTCTCAGTTCATAAACGATCCCAATATATTAAAGCCCACAATTTCATGTCAGAGGTACAAGGAGGATATAAGGAAGGTGTGATCGTGTATATTATGATAAATGGGTACATGATTGTCTGTGTTGTGTCCTTAAGATGAAATCTTATGATTAATCTTAGATTATTATGAACATTGATTTTTATGATATTATCTTATGAATTTATGCCATTAATGATGCAAAGGGAAAATATGTGCTTAAATATGTTGATTTGACTTGAGTTTGATATCTATACCACTTGTATTTAAATTAATTAACATGCATTATTATAAGTCATATGGATCTAGGTTATTGAGTGATTGTACTTATCTCATTATCTACAATATTACAGGAATTAGCTTAATAGGATGAGACAGAGGAAAACAACCTAAGCCATAGGATTTCTATCTTATATGTAGGCCTTATCTTCTTTTGGACTATTGATGTGTATAATCTTGCATGATATTGTCAACTAGGAAAAACTCATGTTTTGACTTACTTACATTATGTGATTATTATATTTTGTTGTGCATTTTAGGCCCTAGCATGGTATATGTATGATTGTGAAATTTATAATAGATTCAAAATAATAGTACAAGTAAGGAATGAGTATAATTTGTGATTGATGATGACTAATTGGTGAATACGTGATTGAAACTCCCATTTTGTTTTTGAAATTAAGGGGTTGAATATTAAAAATGTGTTGTATTTGTTATTTATGAGATATGGTTTATTGCACAGGTCTATTTTGGTCCTTTAAGTGTGATTTAGGATGTAATTGTGGGTTTTGGCACCTGATAGGAAAATAGGGGCACTAGAGATGTGTTTGAATTGTGAAAAGGAGATAATTATGAAATGGGTGTTCAATTTTTGATTGAGAAATAATGTAATTGTGAAATCAGTGTTATTAGCTAAAGTTAGGAGAAAACTTTTTGTAAACATTTAGATTACCTTAATCGGATGTTGGACAGAGAAATAGGGTGCATCAAAAATTTGTCTTTGTTGTTGTTAAATAATAGCATCTAAGTTGTCAAAAACGTGTAATGTACTGCGATGCATGGCACAAAAGCATACAAGCTACGACGCTTGTATGATAAGCCATGGCGTATGCCTCTCTACTGCACTGATTTATTATTTTCAACCTTTATACAAATGTTTTGATTCGTTTTGAGATCTTATACTTCTGCATGCTAATTAAACTTTGATTTTTGACTTGTAAAAATATTTTAGAGAGTTTTAGGGTCTGTTTGAATTTTAATTGAGTATAATTGATTACAAAAAATTTGATTAATGTGATTAATTTTGATTATAATTGATAATATTATAACGTGATCTTGTTTGAATATTGTTTTTATAAAATTAATTTTGATATAATTGAAGATGTTTGGGTGGTTACTTAAAATCAATTTTAGATGCATAAATTAGCATAAAAGACTTTGCTTTTGAAAATGTAAATATTGATAAAGTTATATATATAATGTTATTAAATTTGTTATACTTTATTTAACAAGTAAAGTATTGTATTTAACTTATATTATATTGTAATATTAAAAACTCAATCAATGTAAACAAATAAATCAATATGTATGAGTTCAAGTAAATTTAATGAAAGATGAAAATACAATTTAACAAGAATGAGAAAAGAAGGATTTATCTTTGTCTTCTTATTTCAATACCCATTTCAAAATGGAATGAGATTATTAGGAAGAGGGTGACACGTGCATCAATTTAATGCATACCCGAGGCGATGACTTTGTGGCAAAAGCATGGAGTAGGGATAAGATGATGAAAAAGACACAGTTAGAAAGGTTTTCATAGCAAACGAAAGAGAGCATACCAAAATAAGTAAGAAGACATCGCAACTCAAGGAGGAGGATGTTAGAGATTGTAGACAGTGGACACAGCAAATCAAAGAGGAAGGTCGAACTTGGACACTGCCGTTAAAGGAAGATTTGCACTTAATCAGAGTTTGAGATTTAGAGGAAGAAGATGATGAAAGTTTTGAATTTGTAAAGCCACGTAGTCAAGAGTATATTTGGGAGGTTAATATTAAGACAAATAATAATAGGTTCCATAGTAATAATTGATAATGAGAAGATACTGACATGAGCTTATCCCAAATGGCATTATAGATGTAAAATCGACTTCTTGAAAAAAGAGTGTTTGTGGATATTTTTTCTTAAAGCCGTGGTTTGGGGGGCAAAATTGATTATTCTGACCTATCCAAATAGGCACTTAAATTTTAAAAACTTGAAATCCTAAATTATAAATTTTACTATCTTGATAATTGTAATTTGGGAACAATTCCCTGATTACCTTGAATTTTGAAGTTAATTGAAAATTAATAAGGGAGACCTTACACCACTTAGTTAGTTTTTTGGGATAAAGTAATGGCCCTGTGATGAACTGCTCTCAACCAATAAACCATAGTTTATTATAGGCTTCTGATAAATTAGTTGCATGATTTTGTGCTTTGTTCATAAAGTAGTGCATGCTAAATAAAACTTGCCAGTAGGGCTGTTCAAGTAGCCTGAAAGCTTAGTCTTGCTCTAGCTAGTCAAGTTGACAAGGTCGGGCTTCGAGTAGGGCAGCAGGTTAGGGTTAACCTTAGCCTAACCCTATCAGACTCAAAATATTTTATTTTATTTTATTTTATTTTTTGTCAAAATTTAATTATTTTATAATGTTATTTTTATTTAATTCTCATGTATATCATATTATTTTTTGTGTTCATCATGAATATCTTTTATAATTTCAATTTTTATAATCATTTAAATGTTTAAAATTGATTTTTTTACTTTATATCATATGAAAATAATAAATAATTTTAAATTATATACAATTTAAAAATTTAGTACTTTAAATTCTAATATTTTGTTATAAATAATCCATTTTAAATAATTTTAATTATAATTTGTATTGTTTAATAATTTTTTATATTCATTTTTTTAAAAAATAAAATTCGAGCATCGGGCCAAAACTTGACTCGAGTGTTTGAGCAGCCCAGTGCTTGAATGTGTACATAGGGTTGGGCATCAGGCTAGGGTGAAGCTTGGCCCAACTCAACCAATGTACACCCCTACTTGCCAAGATGGACCAGTGACAAGCCCAAAAAAATAAGTCAATGGGCATAATTTATCTTAAAGTAAATATTAATATTTTATTGAAAATATAAATTTAATTATTTATTAAATTATATTAAAGTCTTAATTTAATAAAATTAAATACTATAAACAATGCATAACTCATAAAATTATAGTAAAAAATTATCTTTATATAAAAAACTATAAAAATTTTTTCAGTCTATTAGTTTCATGTTTTTTTATTTGTATTAAATTAAATATATATATATATATATATATCTTTTCTACAGAAGAGAATTAATTTGTGATAAATTTTCTATGAGCAAAATATTTTATTAAATTATTACTCTTCTATTCTAAAACTATTCCTACTTAATATATAGTATAAAGATGCAGGGGTGGAGTTAGGATTTAAGAATGAAGAGAATCAAAATTTAATATATATATATATATATATATATTATAATTTTCATAAATTTTAGAGGGACTGAATATATATAACTTATATAATATAAATAAAATTTTAAAAAATTGGAGGGCCACGACCTCTGCTAGTTCCTCTCCCTCTGCTACTATATAGATAAGATTTTAAGTTATCAAATTTTTAATTACAAAAGTAAACTTTTTTAAGGAGACAAATGAACTATTTAAAATTACAGGGCAATTGAAATTTTCCAAAGGAGGCAACTAAAATTTTTAAGGTGACTTTGGATAATTTTTTCTTAACTTGTGGACACAATTGCCCTGCTACCCAGAATGTGGGCACGTCTTTGGGATGGACGCAAGACTACTAGAAGATTTATCCAAGTAGAGACTTGCATTTTTTGCACCTTAAACTTAGCTTGCACTGTCCAAGAAGGGGAAGAAACAATTTTTTTTTTTTTCAAACAAGCAATCAACGCAATGGCGAAGCCAAGATTCTAAGTCAGGGGGCATTGATGGAGTTAGGATCCTCAGTAAAAGAAAGACATTCCTGTTTCTTTCAAATCAAATATTTCTCTTTTGTTTTTTTTCTTTGTTTCCTATTTAGCTTTCAATTGTAAATTTATAAGTACAGCGAGTTAGCAAAAAATATTCACCCAATTCATTCTTGAGCTTTGAATCTTCATTATTTATCATTACTTTTTTTAACTAGTCCCTGAAAAGTATTTAGGATGAGAAGTGAGTCTATTTAGTCATATTAATTTTTTTTAATTTTTTAAACAATTAATAAATAATATTATTATTTAGGTATAGTGAAATTGTCGGTTAATATTTATGAGGTTAAGTTAAAAATTTAAATAGATCTGAGTTAAAAAAATAAGATTGAAATGAATTTAAAATTTAAAATATGAAAATAAGAAGGTACAAAGTATCATAAGTAAAATGTATAAATTACAAAATATAAAAACTCATACTTCCAAACATGTCATTTTTTTCTAGTGAGGGGCATATGCCCCCCTCAATTATATGCGGTTGTGTCATTGTATAAGTAACAAAATTTATATTCCCGCCAACTATAATAAAATTTATATGAAGTCATGCAAATCATGACTAATGATTATTTTTTAAGCTTCATGCAATATTTAGAACAATGTACTTATAGCCAAGTGATTAAGGATTTTAAGTGTTCAGCCGCATGTTTTTTTAATTGCTAAATACGATTCAATAGGTTACGTGGATAAAATTTTTGAAGTATTCCTTATTTTTTTGAAAAATTAGTGTGATGCTAAAGTGTGAAAATCACTTTATCATATTTTAGCTGAAAAATTGATAACAAATTTAAGTTTAAATTGCATCTGAATTTCAATGCTTTTATAACTCCAAAATTCCGCGACCGCTCAACGTGTCACCATCTCTCGTATCGACAGTCGCTTTTCGTCTTTCGCACAGAACAGGATTCCAAGTTGTCTGTGCTCTGTAGAGACGATATTACGACGTCGTTAGATCTCGAACCGGACGTCCGGCTTAAATTTTTTTTTTTTTGACCGCATGAAAATTGAGGAGCATTGGAGCAGAGGAGGATCCTACCTCAGTCTCAAGTTGGCCCAGTTCTCCAGCAATCCAATCACGCACAGCGTTCTAAGTAAGCTCAGTAGTGTTTGCCGGCGAAAATAAGCTCCCAACAATGGCCGAACCCAAGGTTAAATACGATCGCCAGCTCAGGTGCTGCCTCTAACTTTCTCCTTCTCCCTATCGTTCTTCTTCTTCTCTGGCCCTCCGACGTTTTGTTAATTTTCCACTTCGCCCTAACTTTCTGTGCTTGAACCTACTTAAAGCTATCAACTCTTCATATTCCGTCTTCCCTCGCTCTTCAGAGACACTGCATGCGAAAAATTTCCATTCTCTTTTTCTTTGGAAACCTAAGCCTTTTAGTCTTCTAAGTTTGGATACTTTATATCGTTTGTACTTGTCAAGGAAGAAAGAATGAAGAAATTTATAATGAACACTGTAACGGTTTTGTAGAATGTTTCTGGCTGGAAGTCAGTTCAATATTGTTTGCTGTCTCGTAAAATTAGGTAAGATATCAGTTATTTGATAATCTGATGATTTGATCAAGCTGAGATGAGGTGATTGTAATAAATCTTTGCTTGTAAAATATATGTGCTGATTCCTACTGGTAGCAAAATAGCTGCCCTTTGTACCCATTACTGGAGAAGGCTGAATACTTGATTTCCCATATCTCTGATTTTAGTGCTTTCTTTTATCTACCCTCGTACAATTGATTTCTCTGCTTAATTTCCAGCTCTTTGCGTCCGTATGATGAAATAGTTTCAAATTTTAATTTTTTGTGGAACTAATATCTTCAGACTGCGAAATTAAATTATCTATCTGCTCATCATCCTGTATTTTTGTTCTCTTTTAAAATATCCCAACACTTTTTTAATTGTACTTTGATAAATACAGAATATGGGGTGAGCAGGGACAGGCATCCCTCGAGAAATCTAGTATTTGCTTACTTAATTGTGGTCCTACGGGTTCTGAAACTCTCAAAAATCTTGTACTTGGTGGGCTTGGGAGCATCACTGTAGTTGATGGATCTAAAGTTGAAGAGGGTGATCTTGGAAACAATTTTATGGGTACAGTAACATCTTATTACTTCTTTTTGTTCTTTATATATACTTTTCCTCATTTTGTCTTGTATTTATTTGTAGTGGATGACTCAAGCATTGGGCTGTCAAAGGCAAAATGTGTATGCTCTTTTCTTCAGGAGCTGAATGATGCAGTTAAAGCAAAATTTATAGAAGAGTATCCTGAGGAATTAATTGAGACAAATCCATCGTTCTTTTCTCAGTTTACTTTAGTAGTTGCCACACAGGTATGCTTGTATAAAAATGCTGACAAAAGACCATGCCATATAATTACTACAATCTATGGTTTAAATAAGTATTTTACTATGGTTATTGATATAAAGTGTAATATCTTAAATGGAGCTCTTCAATCAACATTTCAGCTTGCGGAAGATTCAATGGTAAAGCTTGATCGAATTTGTAGGGAGGCAAATGTTATGCTGATATTTGCTCGTTCTTATGGGCTTGCAGGGTTTGTTCGAATCAGTTTGAAGGTATTGTGTTGCAGGCGAATAGAAAACACTTTGTTATCTTCACAACATCAAATATATCATGTTCTAGTTTGGTGAATGGTTAGATAATTATTTGCATGAGGAAACATACAATAATTCTTAGCATTGTTGTTACTTTGATCTTATATTGACAGCTGACATGTAAAAGAGAGAGCAAACAAAGCAACGTGGCTAATATGCAATTGATTCTAATTATAATGAGGGAAATGGAAGTTAGGATAGCAATAATGGATTGTCAAGTTGGATAACTTGCTTTTCTAGTTCAAGCTGAAAATATTTGTGCCACAAAGCATTGACACTTACTTGAATTTAAAAAAAATATTTTTTTTACTAAAGGTAAGTGGGTAATTATTGTTTTGGTGGTTTTACTAGGAACATACGGTGATTGAGTCAAAGCCTGAGCATTTTCTGGATGATCTCCGATTAAATAATCCATGGCCTGAGCTCAAGAGGTGCAGAGTTCTTTGTTTCATTCCGTAGATTTCCTTTTTACCCTAATATCTGGGTTTAACCTTTAAAACTTTTACCCCTCATACTTCTATGGCTGTTTTGCTGAGAGCATAGAGGTGGTCTTTTCACTTCAAATTCTCATTGCATGATTTGGCCACTGTAGTCTCGCAGAAGGCATTGAGTTGAATGTTCAAGATCCTGTAGCCCATAAACACATACCATATGTTATTATTCTTGTCAAGATGGCTGATGAGTGGTCCAAAAGCCATGGTGGTGCACTTCCATCGACCAGGGAAGAGAAAAGGGAGTTTAAGGTTCACTGCTTGCTTCTGCTTTTTAGCTATTTCTTATACTGGTGTTCTACTTATATGATTAGCTTTCAACGTGATCAACTTAGGAGCTTATCAAAGCTAGAATGCTTGGGCAAGATGAAGATAATTATAAAGAAGCCATTGAGGCTTCTTTCAAAGTCTTTGCTCCTCG
This sequence comes from Prosopis cineraria, assembly GCF_029017545.1. Taxonomy (NCBI): domain Eukaryota; kingdom Viridiplantae; phylum Streptophyta; class Magnoliopsida; order Fabales; family Fabaceae; genus Prosopis; species Prosopis cineraria. The sequence continues at coordinate 17,231 of NW_026556018.1, read as the reverse complement.
AGGAATTAGTAAGTATTTGCTACAGTAACTTTCTCGTGAGCCAATATCTGCCTTACTATATGCTGGCACTTTCCTTTTCTTTTGAGAAGGAGCTTAATTATCTGTTGACAGGATCAAACTTTACTTGGGTAATCTTCCATAATTATGGGGGGTCCTTCAAATGTTGAGACTTAGGAGACTAAACTTTTTACTTTTATACAACAACAACAACAACAACAAGCCTTTATCCCACTAGGTGGGGTCGGCTACATGGATTGCAAGACGCCATTGTGCTCTATCATTTATCAAGCTTTTAGGAATATTATTAATTAAGAGATCACGTTCAATAACTTCCAAGAGTGTTCTCTTAGGCCTTCCTCTACCTCTCTTAATCGGACTCAAAGTTATATGTTCCACTCTTCTCATTGGTGCCTCCCTTGGTCTTCTTTGTACATGTCCAAACCATTTCAACCGATTTTTTACCATTTTTTCCTCAATAGGTGCCACCCTCACTTTTTCGCGTACGTGCTCATTTCGAATTTTATCTTTACGTGTATGTCCGCACATCCATCATAACATTCTCATCTCTGCTACTCCAATTTTGTGCTTTTGCTGTCCCTTTAGAGCCCGGCATTCACTACTATATAACATTGCCGGTTTGATAGTAGTACGATAAAACTTTCCTTTAAGTTTATTAGGCACCTTACGGTCGCAAATAACTCCTTTAGCTTTTCTCCAATTAAACCACCCAGGTTGAATTCTATGTGAAATATCTCTACTGATTTCGCCATCATTTTGAATAATGGCTCCCAAATATCTAAACTTTTCCACTTGAGGTATAATTTAGTCTCCCAATTTCACTTCCAAATTATTGTCGAATAGTCCTTTACCAAATTTACAATATAAATATTTCGTCTTACTTCTACTCAGACGAAAACCTTTTGACTCCGATGTCCTCCTCCATAACTCAAGTTTGCAATTAACCTCTTCTCTTGTCTCTGCTATAAGAACTATATCATCCGTGAAGAGCATACATTTCGGAATTTCCCCTTGAATATGTTCCGTCAAAACATTTAAGATTAAGTCGAATAAATAAGGACTCAGAGATGATCCCTGATGTAGTCCAATCTTTATAGGAAAATTCTTTGTTTGACCACTAGGCGTTCTTATACTAGTTTTTACCCCCTCATATATATCTTGTATGGCTTTAATATAAGCAATCCGTACTCCCTTTTTTTCTAACGCTTTCCAAAGCACTTCTCTTGGTATACGGTCATAAGCTTTTTCTAAATCAATAAAAACCATGTGTAGATCTTTATTTTTACAACGATACTTTTCCATTAATCTCCTTAGTAGATAAATCGCTTCTGTAGTTGATCTACCTGGCATAAAACCAAACTGATTCTCAGAAATACTTGTCTCTAGTCTCAACCTGTTCTCAATTACTTTCTCCCACAATTTCATTGTGTGGCTCATGAGTTTAATCCCTCTATAGTTAGTACAATTCTGAATATCTCCTTTATTTTTATAAATAAGAATTAATGTACTTCTCCTCCACTCATCAGGCATTTTCTTGGACTGTAAAATCACATTAAATAACTTAGTTAACCATCTCACCCCTTCTTCACCTAAACATTTTCACGCTTCGATAGATATACAATCAGGTCCGTTGGCTTTACCATTTGCCATTTTCTTAAGAGCTTCTTTTACCTCCTTATCACGTATTATTCGATAGAATGACAAATTTTATTCTCCTTCACCAATTACTAAATCCTCCAAGTTACTAGATGAACTCTCTCCATCATTGAAAAGTTTAGAAAAATAAGTCTCCCATCTATTTTTAATTTCATCATCTGTAATTAAAGTTCTTCCCTCTTCATCCTTAATACACCTTACCTGTTCTAGATCTCTTGATTTTCTTTCCCTACTCTTGGCAATCTTATAAATATTTCGCTCTCCTTCCTTCGTCTCAAGGCTCTTATAAAATTCTTCAAAAGCTTTAGAACGAGCTTCACCAACAGCTCTCTTAGCTTCCTTCTTAGCCATACGGTACCTCTCCCAATTTTACTCATTGTTACACAAATGTATGGCTTTAAAACAGTTTTTCTTATACTTGATTTTGTCCTGTACACTATTATTCCACCACCAAGACTCCTTATCTCTTGGACCAAAACCTTTTGATTCTCCCAAAACCACTTTTGCAACCTTCCGTATCTTTTTAGCCATATCCTCCCACATAATGTTAGCACTTCCCTGAGATTTCCAAATTCCTTTATCCAAAAGATTTCACTTGAAAATATCTTGCTTCTCACCTTTTAATTGCCACCACCTAATCCTTGGTGTTACTACTTGTCGACGTTTTTGAATTTTACTTAAAATACACACATCAAGGACTAGGACTCTATGTTGTGTCGTTACAGCATCTCCGGGGATCACCTTGCAATTTTTACAAAGTCTTCTATCTGTGTTCCTAACCAAAAGAAAATCAATCTGTGACCTTGAGGCTCCACTTTTGTAAGTGATAAGATGCTCATCTCTCTTCTTGAAACAAGTGTTGGCAATCTTAAAATCATACGCCAATGAGAAATCAAGAAGAGTTTGTCCTTCATTGTTTACCTCTCCAAAACCAAAACCACCATGCACCCTCGCATACTGACCGGCTTCCCTCCCGACATGCCCATTAAAGTCTCCTCCAATAAAAATCTTTTCACTCTGTGGTATGCGTCGAATCAACCCTTCCAGATCCTCCCAAAATAATTCCTTAAGACTGGCTTCTGTCCCGACTTGCGGCGCATAAGCGCTAACAATATTAACAGTCTCACGTCCAATTATCATTTTTAAAGAAATAATTCTGTCTCCAATTCTGCTAACCTCTACAACGTTCTTCTTCCACTCCTTATCTATAATGATGCCTACTCCATTGCGTGCACTTACTTTTCCTGTATACCAAAGTTTGTAACCTTGAATATCCTTAGCTTCTTCTCCACGCCATTTTGTTTCTTGCAGGCAAAGGATATTGATTTTTCTTTGAATCATAACCCCTACAACCTCTACAGATTTACAATTTAATGTCCCAACATTCCAAGTACCAAATCTAATTTTGCTCTCATGGACTAACTTCTTTAGCCGCGTGCGTCCAGAATGACGCGGTAGCCCTTGCTCATTTAACACTACATCCGGGCGCCGATGCAGCGGCTCTAACTCACTTATCACTGTATTCGAGCCATGCAGCGCGTTACTTACGGGCAACGACCTAGCATTAATATTATAACGTCTATCGTCCATGTTCATGATAGATTCAACAAACTTTTTACTTTTATATTCTTGAAAAATTTTTGAGTTTAGTCAGATGCATTTAGTTACTTTTAGAATGAATAAAAGCTAGTTTGTCCTTGATTCCATTTCCTTGAATTTATTGTCAAGGGAGTCTTAGCATCCCACAAATTAGTTTTAGATGGCACGGCAGTATAGGGATTGTTTGGAAACCTATTCTGGGAACAGTTTTCTGTTCTCTAAAAGTAAAATAAAAGAACAAAAAAATCTGTTCGGTAATGTGCTTTCAAAAAGTATTTTTGAGAACAAAAAAATGAAATATTGTTTTGGAGAACAGAAAAATGGAAACAACTTTTAGGTGTTCCGTGATTATTGTTCTGGAGGACAAGAGAGAATGAGAAAAATACTTATTTTTATTATTTTTTTATTCTTAGAACATGTTCTACAAAACACCAATTTTCAAAACGATAAAATAAAATAGTTTCAAACAGCCCTTATACTTTCTTTGTGAACTCTTGGTTTAAGTTTTATAAAATCCTTGAATTGTTTGGGTGGGAGGTTAGCAAAATAAGGAACAGTTGGACTATTGTTACTTATGCAGGTTTTGAGCTCCTAATTTTTAAGTTTTCTTATGAAATCATGGGCTTTTTCATAAAGAAAATTGTCTCTCTATCTTGAGAACTTTGACTATGTTAAAGTTTGAATGTTTGTTGAGGAAGCATGTACTACCTTTGGTTGGAGGTGAGGGTCATTATGATGAACTCTTTAAAAGTTCCTGATTTTTGTTTCTGAAAAATTTGATTTTTAGTCAGAATTTTTGAATAGGTCTGAACATTTACTGCCTTATTTCCAATTGAATTTATATTAGACTAAAATTCAATGACCATATACCTTTTCAGGTGCAGATTTGCAACTGATAATTAATGATAGCTCTGCTGAAGTGGATTCTAAGTCATCAGATTTTTGGGTGTTGGTGGCAGCTCTGAAGGTTGGTGCTTCTGGAATTGCTGCTTTGATTTTTTTCCCCATTCTTGAGAAAGCTGCATTTATATCTTATATAGTACTGTAATATGTTGTAGTGTCAAGTGGTAATTGATTAAAGCCTGGGAAATATATTTTTCTCCTTTTTTTGTGCAATTTACATTCCTGACTGTTTGGTTTCTCAAGATTCAGTTGCATAATGGAACACTTTTTATCATCCTGCCCAGGAATTCATTGCAAATGAACGTGGTGGGGAGATACCCCTTGAAGGATCAATACCAGATATGACATCTTCTACTGAGTTAGTAGCCAAATCTCGTATCAGGTAACTTATATTTTCTCTTGAGATGAATTATTTACCAGAATTATATCTACCCTCCTGCAGGCAGTATGTGAATTTGCAGAATATCTATCAAGCCAAGGCTGAAGCTGATTTTGTTGCAATTGAACGACGGGTGAGAAGTATTTTAAAAAAAATTGGAAGAGATTCAAATAGCATACCAAGGACAACAATCAAAAGCTTCTGTAAAAACGCCAGAAAGCTCAAAGTAAGTGCAGATAGTCAAATTGTTTGTAGATTGCAATGATGAAAGTATTATAAACCTGACATGCTTAATTTGTTCTGTGATCAAATGTCCATGCTTTCTGAGGCCCTTTAATCTACATGTATAATATACAGTCTCATTTTGGGGACAAAACAATATGAATGCAAGATGCTCTGAGCTTTCCTTTTGTTAATTTTTGGTTGAGATTTTTATTATTGTTGTTACTGATGATGTGGATGCGGTAAATGCATGAGTATCTTACAACTAGATATGTTTTTCCCCAAAGCCTCTTTTATCTAATATTAACTGAAGTTGGTGAATTTTGTGGGAGTAATTGAAGGCACCAGAATGTTTGTTTGAGTCTTCATATGGACACTATTCTTTATTTTGTAGATTTGCAGGTTTCGCCTGATTGAAGATGAGTTTAATTCTCCAAACCTACCTGAATTACAAAAGTATCTAACTGATGAGGATTACAGGTTATATTTATTTTATTACTGATGCTTCTGGAGAAGGAAAGGAAAAAAAGAAAAAAAAAAGGGAATTAGTCTGCGAGGATACTTGCTGAAATAGTGGTTTCCTGTTTTTATGTGTGCAGCACTGCTGTTGGAATTTATATTTTGCTGCGAGCTGTTGACCGTTTTGCTGCTAACTATAACAGTTTTCCTGGGCAGTATGACAGGCAAGACCTGCTTCATGAATTTCTTAATATAGTCCTGCTATATCATATCAGGATTCTTCCTTGAAGGTCTTTCTTGCTTTTATTGTTGATATTCTTCAGTGCTATGGATGAGGACATACCTCGACTGAAGAGTACAGCTAGTGGCCTGCTCAATGACTTGGGATGCAATGGTGCCACTTTGGCAGAGGACCTTGTAAATGAGATGTGCCGATTTGGTGCTTCAGAGCTCCATGCTGTTGCTGCTTTGGTTGGAGGAATAGCATCGCAAGAAGTAATCAAGGTTTGCAATTCTTCCTCTGGCCTGGGATGGTGCTACTTTTATGTTTATGTTGTCCAAAGTAATGTGATCTGGGAAAACTAATCTAAGCGAACCCTGAAAGCTTGGCACTTTCGGGAAAAATGTACCATCTGCCCCTGGTCTGGGATAGTTTTTCTATATTTATGTTGTCAAATCTAGTGTGATTTGGGAAAATCAAATCTAATGAACCCTGAAAGCTTGGTCCTGTCAAGAAAGATTGCTACATATAAAATTCACTCACCCAAAAATAGAAAAAAAATAGAAATAGAAAATAGAAGAGAAGAGAAGTTTGTGATCGACTTTGCTTCTAATGTTACGCTTCTTTGTATACAAGGAATGACCTCTAGTCTTAGTTCAGTCTTTTATGAACCTTTACGAGCTCAAGCTATGGAAACTTCACATGAAGCAATGATTTATAACTCCGACTAGAGAATGAACTGGTACTCGGCAAGGTGGACAGCCTGGGTCACACCATCGGATCACTTAAATTTGGACCAGTTAAAACTGGTAAGACTAGGGGAACTTGGAATAACCTGTGTCTGGGCGCTGGGTTTATTCATAAATACATGTAAATTTTGATTTTGTAAATTTAAAGTACCCTTCTTCCGTTTTCCTTTGCTAACTCTATGAAATTCAATAATAACTGAAGGTATTTGTCCATGCAACAAGCATGGGATTAGGGAAAAAAAAATAAAATAAAATTCTAAAGATAAATGAGTTGCAAATATCTATCTAGACAATTGCAAATATGAGTCTTAATAACAACTCGTCTTCCTTCAGAATGTTTTGGCATCCATTGTTAAATTGATCTTTCGGTATTAACTGTCATTCCCCCGCTTATAGATATAAAATTTTATATAGCTGATGGTCAAATCTGTACTACCCTTAGTGAACAGCGCTGTGATAGAGTTTTGAGATAATGGTTGATTTGGGAAGATAGATATTATAAATAGATATTATTTTTAATTTATTTTAGATATTTTCTATTTAATAATATTGTTTAGATTTTATTTAGGTATTTAGCTATCTAGATTTTATATAGATATTCAGATATATATTTAGATATCTATACATTTATTCAGATATCTAGTTATTTAAATTTTATTAGGATATTTAGTTTTTTAGATTTTATTTAGTATTTTATATAGATATAGATTTTAGGAGATTTTATTCAGTTTTATTTAATTATCTAGTTATCTAGATTTTATTCATTATTTTATATTATAGTTAGCATTATAAATATACGTAGCAACTTAGAAGCAGGCATATCATGCATAAAACAGACTTTTGAGACTTTTGGTCCTTTGGAGATTCTTCTAAGCGTGGGTACTTGTTTTATATTATCTTGATAGATTTATTTCTTTTACTTTCTTCTATCAGTTCTATGTTCTCTTATTAATATTATAAAGTTAGATTTTGATTTCACATGTTAATAAGACTTATGTGCTTTTTTCTTTCTACTTATCTTGAATCCTATCATGCTGTCTGACTATTAAAAAAAGAAAAGAAAAGAAGACGACTTGTTGATCATGAAAACAAGCTAACCTTTTAAAGGGAGCTTTGGACTCCAAATTGGCATCTCGAAAAGTAAAATCTCCTTTTGAGTTATGAACTTCCTTACAGGCTTTCTAATGCATTGGTTGTGTATTTCTTTGCATTTTTGTTATTAGGTTCTCCAAATAAAATATACCAAGTATATGATCTACTGATCTTTATGGTAAAATCATACATTTATTCTATTATGATTAGAAAATCATACATGTCATATCTTATTTGGAGAAGGAAGTGGTAAAAGTATAAAAAACTGCTAACAAGTTCCTTTTTCTTTCTAATCCACTACATATTTTGCCATTGGAATTGTTCGTCTTGTGTCTTTATCTTAAATTGCGATTTCCTTTGCAGCTAATAACAAGGCAATTTGTACCTATGTCTGGCACCTTCATCTTCAATGGCATTGATCACAAGTCACAGCTGCTGTTACTGTAATTTATTGTACAATGGTAATGATTTTAAATTCTTCAATAGCCTTTTGGATGCAACTAGCTTTGCAATATCAAATGGGGCTGATGTTGATTTCGATTGGCAGATTTCTGGGGTCCAATGAAGTGGCATTCGCCTTTAACTGTGGTTTCCTCGCTTCTGGTATAGTGGTGCGCCTTTGAGGCATTTGTGCATTTGTTAGTTGGAACGCGTTTATTCTCGTTTGATATGAAAGTTTTGTAACTTGTTACGGACATGGATCTCAGACGGAAACAAAAGTCGAGGAAGAGGGATTTTTGGATATGATATTTTTAAAATATTTTTGGGCCATTGAAGCATCCACCTTATTCTATTGAATGATATCTTCTCAGATATCAATCAATCGATAAAAGATTGAATGATATCACGTCAGATAAATTTCTGTTGTCCTGCCATGAACAAATATGTTACGGTGCGTGTAGGCCTTTTTTTTTTTTTGGGATGACTTTTTGTGGTAAATTTTTCATAGACAAACCATCCGAGCTTATGGGCCTCCTACTCAAGCCCAATATACGTTCTTGGAACTAGTCCTATGGGCAGCAACGCTTGCCTAGTTGACAAAAGTTGGATGTTGATTGAAAAAAAAAAGAAAAGTTAGAAATTTGGCACGGAAAAAGAACTTGCAAGGATTCAGGGATGAAAGTGAGACAAAGCCAGATTGAAATAGAAGTCATGAGATCTAGTGCCTCATCCGGAAAGGTGAAAGAAGGTGGTGAGAATGAAATCTTTGGGAACATGTGACAACGAGAAAAAGTGAAAAGAAATATGCTTTCCTAGTCTGGCCTGGAAAAAGTGTACAATTGTGCATTCTGGGCTTACATTGGAAGTTTGGAACTGTGGTTTTCAAGTAGATCTTCTCCCATTGAGCGAGACTTGTGTGGTCTAGATCTCGAAAGGATTGATGTTGACAACTATTTCTGTAGTTATTTTTCAAGTTGGATTTTTGCCGTATATGTTGGGGTAGATCTCCCTCATCACTCTGCCCTTCTCCTTCCTCCTATCTGATCCTGACATTCATCGCTGTTCACCGTAACCCACGTCACCGTTAACTTCTCATATTCTGATTTGGCATATAATAACAGGTTGAAGTCACATCCTCCCCTGTGATGCAGTTTATTATCAACTTGATTCTGGTGATACTGGTGATGGGGATAAGATTAGAAGCAAGAAAGTAACGATCAATGGATATTGGGGTTCAAATGAAATTAAAATAGTATCGAATTTGTCAAAATTTTCGGCCCCTCAGCTGTGCAATCCGTGACAATTGTGTTGAGAGATCCGACCACCACAGCCCTTGGATTGGTCAATTTATTGCGTTCGTATAGTTGATCAATTACGATTCGGAGCATGATCGATCATCATACCTATTTCACTCCATAACGGCTAACTTACCTTATTTTCTTCTATGGCGGACAGCTTATGCTGTAGAGCCTTCCGTAAGTGAATTTTAGTAATTTCAGAGAGACATTGTTTGTGGCAGTGCATCCGTCAAGGGCTGATTTTTAGAGCACAAGTAACAATAGTAGGACTACGTCTGGAAGTCACTGAAACGATGACTTGTTATTCTTAGTAAGCGGGGAACATAAAAACATTGATGAAGATGTGAATGGTGCCATCATCTAATGTAATATCTAATATAATTATTAAAACTAAACGTCGCTCTCATTCTGTGTGGAGAATGGCTCTTTGGGTTACGCAACTTTACGAGGTCAGTGACGAGAAAGCTCTTCTTTGTATTTTGTCGGCACATGCCCACTTCTCCAAAATGAGACTAATGAGACCCCAAAGAAAAGTCATACACAGAAATAGCACCCTTCACTTCTCATCCAGCTGAAGGGTATTTCATAAAGGGATTGCTTCGAATACTTTGTATTAGTACTATTTATTATTATACATACGCGTGCGTGTGTGTGTTTACTTATAAAAGAAATTGAAATAATGCCTCGTCCATGTATAAACTTTCCGTGGTCCTCCTTTTCATACTCGAGAGAGATTAGGAGTGGAGTAAGAGGACAATGTTGAGGATGACGTGGAAGATAATGATGGAGAATGGGAAATGATTAAAGATAGAAGGAAATACATAGACCGTAAAACTTCACTCCCATGATTGGGGTCAATTAGGGAGGTGTTTCATTTCCCATGGTATGCAAGAAATGCACGGCTGCGAGGGACTGAAAGTTCACTCCTGAAAATCAATGTACAAGTGACTGATAATGACATTACTTTTCACTCACTCCTTCATTTAGTATTCCCAAACCGAGTAAATGTCCATACTGCCCCCCAAAGTAACCAGGGTCCTCCAAACTAGGACGCTGCCTCAAAAATTAAATGTGTGGGGGATGATTGACATGGAAGGGTCGTCCCATTTCTCAATCACCCCACATGGTGTAACAGCAGGAGGGCATGGCCTGTTTGATGAGGGCATTCATTTCTGTCATTTATGAAAGGCCCAAATTCCATAACGACTGTGGGTCACATTGGGCTTCGTGTCCGGACCCGTCATCACGGTATTGTAATATTGGCAGGCAATAATTAAATAAGTCCACATAAATTATTCCTGTTTTGTTATTATTTGGGTGACTTGATTAGTTGAACTAAATCTTGAAAAGTGGAGGGGGAATTAAGCGGAAGGCTGAATATGAATGAATGAAAGAGAAGATGCGAAGGCAGCGGCGGTTGGTTTTGTACTTCGTCGATGGGGCTTGAACATTGAGCAAATCTTAGGGAAAAGAAAGAGGTGGAAAGGAGGTTGAGTGGGGCCCAGATCCAACTCATTCAGGCTTAGGAAGCTATGATTGGCATTGTAATCTGCCGTCTTCTTAAAAAGGTTTTTTTTTTTTAAAAAAAAAGGTGATTAGAGCCAGGTGGGGGGTGGGGGAAAATTCAATGATGCTCTTATCATGATTCATGACCTTCAAAAAAGAGCCAAATATCTTGTTAACCGTACGATTATAGCAGGGGTGGGAGGGTAAGAGGGAAGGCATTGAAAAGTGAAGGAGGAGGCAAAGCAATGAAACGCAGAGGTGTTGGTGGGAGGAGTTCTGTTGGGGGTTGCTTCAAGGCAGAATCAAGGTCTTGAGCAGTATCCTCTGTTCCAAGCAACCAGCCCCACTCTCTCTCTCCCCCCACCAAATTATTTCCAGAGCTGTAACGAGTTTAAGGATGATCTCTTTTTCACGGAAATTTGCAAACTAACTAAAGAGTAGATACGACGGAGCATCGGATTCATTTTTGTGCAAGACTGATTGTCTCATGTATTGGAATGTAGCATTTAAATGTGTACCATTTGACCCCACTCTCTTTGAAGCGCTCTGTACGAAGGAGGAAGTCTTAGCCTCCTTTATCTTGGAGGCACATGGTCTGGTTCTCTAGCATGCATCTCCGTCCACACTATTATTCCATTTGGATTTTGTACCTACCGTGTCAGGCATAGCCACCACAGTACAGTTCTTATCTTTTGGCAATCAATCTAAACCCCCATTACTACATTAATTAACTTGCAAATACATTCCGTTAAGAAATGAATATACTTCCTCTGTCTGTCCCAGGAAAAAAAAAATTTATTGGTCTTATTTATAAATCAAGTTATTAATTTTTATTACAAGTGTTTCTTTCCATCCTCGCAGTTGAAAAAAAGTACATATCTTTAATAAAGTTAAAACTCATTAAATTGTTAAACATAGTTAATGGATTTTAGAGTTTGCTTATTTTGGTAAAATGTATTGATAGTGGCCGGTGGAGTGAATGAGTATTTATTTGTTTTATACACAGAATTCAAAAAACTAATCGCAGAATTAGAAAGGCAGGAAAGCTATAAAATTGCACGAAGAATGGAAGGGCTGTTTAAAATATAGGAAGCCTCTTGTCTAGTGTTGGAATGAGTATAGAATTCACCCGATTGTCTGGGAACATGGGAGGTGCAGGAGCTAGGTTTGAGAGGTTTTGGGGAGAGGTCACATGCATGGTGTTTGAATGATTTCAATTGCAGAATAAAAAAAGAGGTACACATGTATAAGTTAATTAACCACAAAAATTTGGCATAACGTACGTGGATAAGTTTTAAGTTAAAAGGCGCATGATTGATTGGGAATATCACATGCATGGGCATTTGTATGCATGTGGAGAATAACGAAATGCTGCTGTTACTTGTATGCTGCTATGGAATGAGATGATTGACTGAAGATGAATTATGAAATGACGTCGGAGGAGTTTAATGAATAATCAAAATGTCTGCCATGAAGACACGACACGTGATGGATGCCTGCCTTCCACCGGGTTTTCGAATAATGGCAACAACACGTGCCTTCCCGCTTTCCCCCACATGCTCCCACTCCCCTTCTCTTCCCTTCCTAATAATCTCATACACTTCATTCGTTTTAGAATTATCTCCTGTTACCCATGTTATGTGCATATTCATTTTCTTTCCATCATATTTATAATATAAGGTATGGTAAATTTTTCCTAAATATTACTTATGAATTACATCATTAAATTTTTTTTTTACTTTCATAAAATATTGTTAATAAAAACTATGTACGTCATTAAAATATACATGTTTAATAAGAATAAAAATTTAAAATTTATTAAAATTTTGGATAAATGAAATTCAGTGAAACATGTAAGAAATAGATTATGAATGAGATGCGATGGCCCAAAAAAATTATAATAAAATCAATGCCGGTGTATCAACTGGAATTCTTGACATGAAACCGAGACACACGGCACGCTTCCCGCCACGCTTACATCCGCCTGAAGCTTCACAGCCATACCTTAACCGGAATGCCAAAATTGCCCTCCACTTGTCCAACCCCTCATGTCAGGACACGTGTCATGTACCCCTCGCGTTCGACGCCCCTCGCCCGCCAGCGCCCCCATCTGATCACGTGCCCTGCATGCTCACTTTGGGATTACTCCCCCACCTCCCTTTCTGGGTTTTTACCAAATTTTAAGAAAAGGAATTATCTGTCAGCTGTTTCGCTCTTCGCTACAATTTAGTCGGGAACGGCTTCATCTCTTGAAAAGTATCATGTGCTCATCTTTAAAATAAAATTTAAATTATTTAAATTTTAATTTAAATGATTCAAATTTAAAGTATTATTTTATATTAATTTATTAAAATAAAAAAAATAAAAAAAATTATAAAATAATTTTAATAAGTTTTTATTTTAAATCTGATCTAGATTTAATTTAATATTTAAATTTTTATAATTCAATATATCAAATTTTTTAGATGTACTTTGTATAGTTCAAATATTATATTTGGACTATACAAAGTGTATATAGATAATCAATATATATTAATTATAAAAAATTTAATATTAAACTAGATTTTTTAAATTAAATTTAAATTAGAGTAAAAATAAAAATTTTATTGAAATTATTTTATAATTTTTATAAATTAATATAAAATAATTCTTTAAATTTGGATCATCCAAATTAAAATATAGATGGTTCAAATCTCATTTTAATAGTGAGTACCATGTGCTCATCCAAGAGATGAGTAGGAAACCGTCCTCAATTTATATCGTCATAAATAGTGCTTTGATTCTTAAATGTCAAAATGCACAAGACATTAATAACATTCTCAGTGCTCATTTAAGAGATGAACAAAAAAATCATCCCTAATTTATATTGTTATAAACAGCGCTTTGATTTCTAAATGTCAAAATGCACAAGATATTAATAACATTTTCACAGTGCTCATCCAAAAGATGAACAAGAAAACCATTCTCAATTTATAATATCATAAATAGCGCTGTGATTCCTAAATATCAAAATGCACAAGCGATTAATAACATCCTCAAGCTACGTTCAGAATTGATTAATTTGTCCCGCGCCTGTGCCCTATATATATGTATATATAGAAACTTTATCTGCAATACGAATAACTACCTGATTAAGATCATTTTTTTTTTATAAAAAAACTTCTTTTAATAGGTAAAAGAGAATTGTATTCGCTGAAAACGACAATATGCGTTCTTGGATAGTTGGATTGCGAGATGAAGTTTTGATATTATTAAAAAATGAAGTGGAAAAGAGTGAAACGTCAATTACATGCAAGCTCAGGCGACAAAGGACCATGATTGGCCTATTCAATCAGGGAACTCCCGAATTAATTACAATTAGCGAGGACATGAGATTCTTCCTGTCACTACTAACCATTGAGAATAACTAAATTATATACGCAGCCGACTCTGTTTTCACGCAGTGCTTGTCTGTCGCTGATTCCATTCCTGTTTAGCACTCAATCAAGTCTCCAAATTTGTTTATCCTCAACGACTTTTTCAGTGTTGAACCTCACTAAATAAATCAATTTGCAACGCCCCTGACTTACCGACAAAAAAGAGGAGAGAGAGAGAGAGAGATGACCTTGACTTGGCTACCCTCAAGTGGAAGTGGAGAACCTTTCTAGACGCGTCCCTCTCCGTCCTTGACTGTTCTGTATCCAACTCTCATTCATTTCTCATGCAAAAGATCTTTATAAATTCCATTTTGGATAACTGCTTGCCATTTGCCAACTAGATGAATTCATGATCAGGGTGTACAAGAAAAAAAAAAAGAAAAGAAAAAGTTGAGACTAAGCATGAAATAGAGAAAAGGTATGGGGCATAAGTGGATCGCAGTTAACTGTTACAGTGGGGGTTCATTTAAGCGATGGGTGGTGGTGATAGGGACAGTTTGGTAATAAGAGAAATATAAATATAAAAGAGGTAGGGCGGTTAGTCAGTCTCCTCACTCCTGTTCTGTTCAACGTCCCTCACCTGCAAAGAGAGAGAGGGAGAAGCACTTTGAGAGAGAAACCACGAAGCAAAGCTTAGGAATAATAAGCATAAAGAAACGAACAAACATCAACTCACTACTTATCTCTCTCTCTCTCTCTCTCTGTGTCCGTCCCTCCCTCACCCTTCTTGTTGACGGTTTCGTTTTTCATATTCATATTTGCTTTCCTCCTTGCGTTTCTTGATTGCTAGCGCCTCGTATCCTCCCCTTCCTTCGCTTTGACTTCCTTTGATTTGGTCTCTGCACCTAATCCTTCGCATGGCTTTTCTGTTTTGAGTCCCGGGTTAGAACGTAATTTCAGCCCCCTGGAAGAAACAATGACTTGGAAGAGCAGGGGCGAGCAATCTTCCAGGAGCGTTGTGTCGCAGAAATGGGCTCTTTTTCTGTGTCTCGCGAGTTTCTGTGCCGGGATGCTCTTCACCAACAGGTCTCGAACTTCTCTATATTGTGTTCTATTTAATTTTCCATGCATAGTCTCTTCGGTCTTTTTACAATTTTCTTCACTGTTTCCGAAAATGGATTCCAGCAATTCTTTCATGGCAAGTCTTCGGAGGGCAGTCTATCATATAATTCCTGTTCTCAGATCTTCACAGTCCTTCATTCGAATAACTAACATGATACTGGGTTTTCGAGTGTTTCATTGATTGTCTTACAAGAATTCCAATTTCTGGAAGCTTCTCAATTTGAAAGATTTGATTCTAAAGCCTTCCAACTTATATGTATTCAGTATTTTCCTATCTCTCTTTTAATATCTGAAACTTTTGACTTCGGAGTCAGCTCTTCTTATAAATGTCACTATATGTCCACTCAATTCATGGCAGAAGTAGGATAGATCTGATATCTATTGGCATGAATTACACACACACGCCATATCAATTCGGGTTTGGAGATGCCATTCCTTTGCTAATTCAGCAGTTGACTCTGGAACTAATCGACGCTGGTCCTTCAGCTCTGCTCAATTTCGTGATAATTTATGTCTTTGTTCATTTGTCGTAATGACATTTAGGGAGCCATCTGCAAGCTCAAATACCGCTCATTCAGTTAAAGTTAAATAAATTAAATAAATAAATAAGTAAAGATTAAAAAAAAACAAGTTGTTGAAGTACTTCATATATCTTTCTCAGCGTCCATTACTCTCCATCCCCACAATCTTCTCGATGAGGAAGGCATTCTATTATTTTCTGTGTCAGTTTATCTCCTGCGCTTCGCAACTCAAGCCGTTAATTTCGATTTTGTTACTTTAAAAAGATGAACTTCAAATTTTTGGGACCATGGTAGTTATTTATTAAGCATAGTCCAACGTCTTTGGGAGGTGTATTAATTTTCTATTTTTAACGCACCGAACGGTTTTAAAACAAAGTGAAGTCGTAAATATTGGTGAGGAGGTCGTAAAAACTCGTACTATACTTCATTATTGTTCAGATTAGACGTTTAACATGGCGTCTTGTTTATGTCGGTTTTCTGGTACTTTTCCTGATGAAAAATGTAAATGGTGTCAGGATGTGGACTATTCCCGAACCTAAAGGGCTGGCAAGAGCAACAGCTATGGAGGTAGAAAAAATTGAATGTGGGTTTCTGAGGGTTGTAATTCGAGAATTGTAAGCATTAAGCAATAAACATCACTTCGTTCTCCATTTCTAGAATACACTTAAGTTATGCTTACTAGGAGGGAAAATGGGCTTTATTGCCTACCTTCCTCTATGGCCATTTCCACTCCTAGGCAGCATAGCCTAGATCACCATGCGGTACCTTGGAAAGTCCTGTAAATTACTTTTATCCTTCAAAAATTTATGTATGATATCTGTTGGCCTCCCTTCAGTTGCAAGAGCAGGAAGTGAAGCGTGACACTAAAAACATATATCGGGAAGTTTCCGAAACTCGTAATGCCATACAGTAAGTTAAATATCATGATATCAAGTCCAAATTTCAGTTACTGGTCGGCTTGCCAAACTTATGCGGCTTTGTTATTAAATGTAGAACTTTGGATAAAACAATTTCGAACCTAGAGATGGAATTAGCTGCTGCAAGAGCAGCGCAGGAGTCTATAAGAAATGGTGCTCCTGTATCAAAGATCTTAAGAGAGCTGAATCTGATCACCTGGTAAGAGAAGGTACCAATGGTCATAGGAATAAATACTGCTTTTAGCAGCAGGAAAGGAAGAGACTCAGTTCGTGCGACCTGGATGCTGCGAGGTTTGTAATTTGAAGCCTGTTTTCTGATCTTCCCATTATGCATTTTCATTGGGGCAAAGTTCCCTCATATCAGTATGTACACGTTATTGTGTGTGTTTTCTGTGACTGGTTCTTGTGATAAACCTGGATGATAGGTGAAAGAAAAGGAAGCTAGAGGAAGAGAAGGGCATTGTTGTCCCTTTGTGATTGGTCACAGGTAGCTGCTAAATCTCTAACATGGGAATAGAAGACATTGGCTGGATCACTATTCTTTCCAGCTGAATTTTTAGTCTTAGGTTCTAGTTTGCTAATCACGCTCATCCCTGTCCATTGCTACTTGTGAAATTCATTTGCCTTTGTGATGTCCTCCAAATGGTTGAAATAAACCATCATTATATCAATCGTAAAGTATGCTGAATGAATAATAAATTTAACATGGTTTTTACCTTTCTTTATTTAGTGCTACCTCGGGGGGTATACTAGACAGAGCTATTGAAGCAGAG
>NW_026556017.1:0-43874 GCF_029017545.1 Prosopis cineraria | reverse complement strand
TATACATATTAAAGATCAAGTTTTTTAGCATTATAAAACAAATTTTATATTGTTTAAAATCTTTATCACATTTTTACATATTTTAAATACATTACATTGTATGATAAAAATTACAAGTCATCATATGTCAATATCTTTTTGATAATTGCACATTTAAAATATAGTATACTATATAATTTAAATAAATTTAATTTATCAAACTGACTTTTATAAAAAATATATCCAAACATAAATTTTGTTATAACGACTGACTTTCACTAAATTAACTTTTGCTAAATAAATTTTTAGCAAGTAGATTTTTAATAAATTGAAAACTAAATACATATTAATTCTTCCAAATCATCACATAATTTAATATTTATTATATTGAATTTTAAATGTTTACTTCAGTTTGCAACCTATTCTCGTTTGTAACCATATGGATTGATTTTTATAAATTATTTTTTAAAAAATTTATCCAAAGCTTAGCTACTTCAATGCGGAATGTGGATATTACGTAACCGCTAAGTTCACTTGAAACTTGAAAGTTTCTAAAGCCCTAGCGATCGCACTTGTTCAGTCGTTCTCCCGCGCTCTCTAAACTTGGGGTATATTTTGGAGGAGAGAGAAATATTCAGCCATGTCCTGACTAAATTGCCCACACCATTTTTATAATATTCCATTTCTACCCATCTCACTTAAACCCTTTTTATCCTTGGGCCGTTTCTTCACCCACTCGACCTCTCTGCTCGCCTCTGCTTTGCCGCCTCTCCACCGTCAGTCGCCGCAGCCGCCTTCTTCTGCACCTCCAGCCGTAGTCGCCGCCGCTATCCTCACCACAGGTATTTTGTTTATTTTGGAGATCTGTTTCTCTACTTATTCTGGAATCCATTCTTTATTTGTTGATTCTTCAGGAAGAAGGCAACATGTCGATGTCTAAGAGTTCGAAGATGCTTCAATACATAAACTACCGTATGCGAGTCACCATTCAAGATGGCCGTCAGCTTGTGGGTAAGTTCATGGCATTCGATCGCCACATGAACCTCGTTATCGGCGATTGCGAAGAGTTCCGCAAGCTACCCCCTGCCAAGGGCAAGAAGACCAATGAAGAGCGCGAGGATCGTCGTACCCTAGGCCTTGTTCTTCTCCGTGGCGAAGAGGTCATCTCCATGACCGTTGAGGGCCCACCGCCCCCTGAGGAGTCCCGAGCTAAGGCTGTCAATGCGGCCGCTTTAGCCGGCCCTGGTATCGGCCGCGCCGCTGGTAGAGGGGTTCCCACTGCTCCTATTGTTCAGGCTCAGCCTGGTCTTGCCGGCCCCGTTCGCGGCGTTGGTGGTCCTGCTCCTGGCATGATGCAGCCTCAGATCTCGCGTCCGCCACAGCTCTCTGCTCCACCGGTATCGTATCCAGCTGGGCCACCCGTGATGCGGCCGCCTGGGCAAATGCCGGGGTATCCTGGGCAGGCTCCGCCTCCAATGGCGAGAGGTCCCCCTCCGCCAATGCCACCTGGGCAGTTTGCTGCTCGGCCGGGTGGTCCGCCACAGCCATTCCAAGTGCCTCCGCCTCAGTTTGGACAGAGACCTATGGGACCACCCCCTCCTGGACAGATGGTCAGAGGACCGCCTGCTCCGCCTCGGCCTGGAATGCCAGCTCCACCTCCTCCTCGACCTGGGATGCCCCCTCCGCCTGGCGGTGCTGTTCCTGTATATGGACCACCTCGCCCAGGCATGCCTCCTCCGCCAAACCCTCAGAATCCGCAACAGTAAGAGTTCAAGTAGGTCAGTTTCTGTTTTCGTCTCTTTGCTCTATGGTTCGTTATTGTTATGATTTTCTTAAACCTTAAGAATTTGGGCTGTCAGGAGACTTCATACGTATGTGGCTTCCAGATTTCTGGCATTTATTCTTGTTTAGAAAATAATAATGTCATATATAAAGGCTTTTTCGCGAGTTTATGATCGAAGATGGCAGCTTGTATTGTACATTTAAGTGCAATTTCTTCTACCAAGACAATATTGCTAGGGCTAAAATAATTTAAAGAATGTCCATCTCATCGTAATTGAAGAACTCTAAAGTCAGTCTTACCGAAGTCAAATTTTCAAACTTCGCCATTTTCTCGTGTATTTGTACGTATAGTCCAGGTTTAGCCCAATGCCAAGGAGTAGTTTATCTATCTAGTTGCCACCATCCTCGTGCAAAATTTTTTTTTCAAATGCTTTGTATAGTTGCTCATTGTGCGACATTGCATGACAGTTACACAAATAATACTGAAAATTTGTGTAGTAGCTAGCTAAATTGTGTCAACGAGAAGATGCGTTTCAAATTTTATGTTTCTATAATTTTGTTCAGCATAGCCAATGACATGATCAATCGTACTATCACACAGTAGTGTTTGACCCTCAGTAGTTTTCTGGACTTATGATCTTAAAGGCCCTAGCAACTAAGCGATTGCACCTTGCATTAGTCCTATTCAAAGTAATACTTAGTTGAGTTAGGTTCCTTTTGCAACTTAGTCGAGGTTTTGGAAAGTTAAGCTGTAGCCGTTTCATCTTCTACAGAATTTTCATGGCTTATAGAAGTTGCAAATGTTCACTTGATGCCCACTAGTGTTCATCTTGTTGTATTTTATTAACTGAATGATGCCTTTCACGACTTCAGCAGTGATTTCTCCTTCCAGAGACTACATGTGCTCTGTATTAATGCCTTCATAAATTCTAGAGATATGGAGCTCCATTTTGCATACTTATAATGAAGATAATTGTGTTAACGCAAATATAATCATTGTAGGTATTCTTTAAAATGAAGATGATGGTGGTAGAAAATTTAATTAAGATGCTATTCAATCAAGCATTGCAAAGTAAACATTTAATACCCCAATTTCCCCCCTGAAAAATGGAGTCTCTACAAGTAAAAAATGCTCGGTCATGATATTGTCAGTGAAGAGTCTTAGGTAAAATTACAGCGTTTGGTCTGTCATCCATGGTTGATAAATTTTCACCCTGATATTCTGAGTAATTCCAATCACTTGTACTTATTTGCTGGTAGGATTGCTTCTTTCGATTTATTTATGCTAGGAACTGTTCATAATTATAAAATTCTAATTCCAACTTAGTGTTAAAAGAGGATGGGGAAATATGATCTGATTTCATCTTTATTTTCTAGAATAATCAAAATATCCACTTTATTGAGGTTGAGAGTCAGAGATTCATAGCTGGTTGGGGGAAAAGAAAGAGGGACAAGAAAATTCAATTATTTCTGTCTTTGGTTTTTCTAACTAACATGTCTCTGCCCCATTAACATCCCTGGGGATGTTCCTAATCCATTTGGATTGAGATAACTTAGGTTCATAATAATATTTTGCTTGCACTCTCTTAAGTAGTGTTTGGGAGTTTTTAAGGGATGAAATGGAATGAAGTGTGATGGCTAAAAGTATTATACCATTGTTTGCGAGAAATTTTTAAAAGGAAATGTAATGGATTGAAGTGGCCTTCCATGCCATCCTAAACCCATTTTTTCTGGCCCCCCAATTTTGGGGTCGAGGTTGGAATGGCATGACATAATTAACATTATTACAAAATGACCCTCATTTTTCTCACCCCTTCTCACTCTTTCATTTCTCCTGTCGTAAAGTTGAAAAACATAATTATATCTAGTTTAAATTTATTAATTTTATAATTATTCTTAAATGATGATCAATAAAATCATTTATTTCTTTAATAGAACTCTCAAACAATGGAATGTTTTGTTCCGTTCCACTCTTTCCCACTCCACCCTTAGTCCATTTCACCAATGACCATTCTTTTCCATTTCATCTTGTACTCTCAACATCACTTAAGTCCTATAGACATCTAACTAGGAATAATTTACAGCCTGTATGTTTCATGTCCAAAGCTTAAAATTTTCTTGTTGCACAGGATGTATACATAATTAAATTAAGCTTATACTCTTTTGACCTTCATTTTACTTAAGACTCTTTATAGGTTTGAGATTTTTGGGTCGTTCACTTGTTGGGGGTCCTTTTTTATTTTTTGATTAATTTCATAATGTACTCAAAGGGAAGAGCAATGACAAAAAAAAAATGCTATGTTTGTAAGATCGCCTCTTTTAATTTTAGCTTAGGCATTACCCGAGAGAGTGTTTCCTAAATCTGACATACCCTGCGTCTAAATTAACTCGCGATAAATATCCCTTGGATGTAACGTTAGAATTCAACATAAGGGATTTCAGTGTTATCCTCAAAGCTATGTAAATTTTTGCACCCAATTAACAAATAACTTTAGTGAGGACCTTTAATTTACCCTTCAGTCAACTTTTGATTTTGCTGCTGAAATGTTTTATTTAATCATTTTCTTTAATTGCTCTCATCCATACTTGTCGTTTCACGTTAATTGTCATCACATGTATTTATTATCTGTACTGATTAGAAGGCTTCAAATCATCCATCGTTGCAGGTCTTTTGGCTGGTGCTCTGGGGAATCTGGACTTTGAATTTCTTGTGGTCACTTCAAATCTAGCTTTTATATGTGCAGCAATTGTTTCTTGGACATGTCATGTTAGGGTTTGTTGAGATGAGAACGTATTATGTTAAAAATATTATCACCATTTGAGAAGAAAACAAATGTGTAAATGCAATCTGAGCAATAGACATACTAGATGAAGATGACATTGTAGATTGTGAGAAATTTTTGCCAGATTGCGAAAAAAGAAAAATGACTGATTTGGAAAATGTAGGACCGGACTGGAAACCTATAACCATGACTTTGGCGTTGTTTTCTTGTGTAGTGTTTTTGTTACTTAATTATATTATTTGAGAAGGCATTAACAGATAATTGTAGTATGGCCATAGTTGATGTTATAAATCCAACAATTATCTAGCATCGATAATCTTAATGAACTAACTTCCGAACCAGATAAAATATCAGATTGTAGTAATATGCACCGGGGTAGATTGTTTTTAATAACGCGATAGAGAAGTATAGTTAGAAAATTAACTATGAATTGTAAGGTATTTTTAAATAAGTTGTACTCTTTTTCATGTTTATTTTTATTTAATAGTGTTTTAATTAAACAGTCTTCTTAATTATTTTAAAAAACTTTATTAATTATACCGTGTAGTGTTTAAAATATCTTATATTTTAAATATAACATGTTCAAAAAAAAAAAAGTCTTGTAATGCTGAATAGAAGCATAACGCAAGATCACAAGACATATGAGGTGTAAATTCAAATTTCTGAAAACTCCATTAAAAATGGATTCCAAAATGGTACAGGACCGACCCAGGAAGACCTGGGTGGTTGAATGCACAACCATGTGAACAAACTCACTGCCTCTAATAATACCAAAGGAGAATGACAGGTAAATCTTACGAAGAGTAATTAATTTAAATTAGATTTTAATTAATTTTAAAATGTCAAACTTTAAAAATTTATAAATTCAGCTTTTAATTTTACAATTTCATTGCAATGAATTTATAACTTATTATTCTAATTTAATAGAAAAAATAAATATTTATTTTTCAACCATGTTAAAATTTAAAAAAAATTGTAAATTCATCATAATAAAATTATAAAATTAAGACTCAAGCTTGCAAATTCTGGAGTTTAGCACTTTGAAATTGATTAGAACTTAATTTGAATTAATTAATTATTTTGAGGCCTATCTATTATTTTTTCTAATAACAATAAAGTTGAGTCTAGTAGAAGGGGCTAGTTTTTTACAACATAACAAACTAATGTTTAAATTTTTGCTAGGAAAGATGCTTATATTTGATGCTTGACAGTATTTCAAATATGATTGTTTTTAATAAAAAGATACATATAAGGGGAAAAAAACTTCCTCTAATAATTAACACAAACCATTACTCATAATTTAACAATTTGAATTAGACAGAGACATGGTCATGGTTATACTCGTTTGGTGCCTTAAACTACAATATAAAGGCATATGCATGTTCTCCGATTTGAAAGCATTCAAAAGCAACATAGTGGTGAGACTATTCATACACGTCATTGTTGCTAGGTTTAAATAACTAATTTAACTTCATGATATTGCTTCTCTGAGATGATAGAGAGTTACTCCATCCCTTTTGTTATATTTGTCTTTCGAGAGAGAATTGTTTTAGACACATTAATTGAGAGGCAGATTTGGTAAAATATACTATATTTTTACATATTTATTGCATTTTTTTAATCGATATACAACAACGTCAATAGATAAATATAACAAAATGGAAGAAAATCTAGGATACTGTCTTTAGTGTGTTTGTGTTTAAGTTTTTACCGAGATACAAACGTACGTATATCAAGACAACAAAATGATGAAAAGAAACCTTTGAATTTTGGATGTATTGCTCAGAAAATAACATGCAATTTTTTTTTCTTTTCCGTAACAAAAAAAATAAGATGTTTTGTTTGCAAGAAGAAAGATAAACCATCCTTTTCCTGGATAGATTGACTTGACCCAACATCTCATGTAACACAGTAATAATGTCATAAGAGATGTTTTATAATATTTAAAAAATATTAAATCTCAAGCTTTTCAAGGAGATGGCAAGTGTAAAAAGTATTTTGACTTCAAGTTTTCAAAGAGTTCAATAATTTTAAAATATTAATAAAATTTAATAACTATAATCAAAATACTGGACTTAAGTCCAAATCCTCCCTTTTTCAAAGGTTACAGTTTGTGCTGGGTGCTAATTCTACCTATCATTGTCAGCACTTTGGAACAAAGTTGAGATTGGATTATTTGTATTTATAATTTATGACACGCAATTCATAATATTCACACATCATTGGCAAGTTCATCTACAATTTTTTTTTTTAAAAAAGCATGATAAATTTGTGAGAATGTGAGATATATTTAAGGCATTATGTCACGGATGATATCTCCGTGACCGTGTAGAGACCAAGATAATGAACGATTCACTGGTTAGCCTCCCACAATATGAGTAAAGGGGGCAACATTGACATTGGGGATGTTTTGCCTCAGTCTTCGGACTGAGTGCACAACTGGTCGGGGGCTAGTGCCGCCTCCCTGATGAGCCCATGGCAGGGCAAAACCAGTGAGATCCGTATGTGGTAAAGCTTGTCCTAAAGATTATGGGGTCCTCCAGGACGCCGCACAGGCGCCGTATGCTGCGCCAGACTCCCAGTCCGTGACAATTAGTCTCATTTAAAGGCATGAAATAAACAACTTAATATAGGTACACATATAACGATCATGTGAAGAACCAGCATCTACCAATGTTGGTATATACTTCAAACCAAATCATTGCATTATAAGCAAAATTTTACTTACAAATCTGGCAATTTGGGCACCAAGCCGCTTATGAAAAGACTCCCTATATAGAAAACAACTAAAAACCCAACCCAAGAAGCGTAGCTAAATTATTAAGAGGAGAAAAAAAAAAAAACTATTTCTAGGCAAAACTATTCTGTGTTTTTCTTAGGGGTTTTGGTAGAGACAAAAGTATCTCCTAAACACACCGAAGAGACACACACATATATATACTTGAGTGGGGTCATCTGAACTCACTGAATATGGACAATTGGACATGTAATCCTAGGACTATGATTGTAGCTACTCTCCTTCACAGAGAAGACGAAGAGATCCACCAATCCAATAGAGGAGAAACTAAGTTGAAACCACTAAAACCTCCAAGCCCTGAACTTCTTTGCAATGACAGGTCGAACATCGTCCACATCGACGAGCGTCTCGAGAAATGGAAGCAAGGACATCAGACAAGAATCAGAAGAGTCGTCAAACCAACTTTCAATTGGAACTCCATTATCAGGCTGCAACCTGAATACCTAAAAACATGAAGACAGACACAGATTTTCAGTATCTTACGCCAATTATCAAAGCAACAGTGACCAATGATGTATGACATCTGGTCAATATTTCACAACACATGTCTGGATAAAGCTGTAATTACCAATTATAACAAAAGAAATACCCAATAGAATAATAAAATTTAAAAAAATTAATTATTTAATCTCCATAGTTTTAATGCAGTTGTATGAACTTTGACTTACTGAAATTCATTTTTTATAATTTTAATTTAATTGTAACTCAATCCCTAATGTTTGACTTGATATAACTTAGTCTCTATAATTTTAGGAATTTAAAATAGCAGTTCCTATATTTTAGAAAATAAAATTATAAAAAAATTAAACTTTAAAAGTTTTTTTTAGTAATTTAAAGTATTAGTCCTTAAATTTCAAAATAAATTTAATCTTTTTAATTGTATCTTCTAAAATAAATTGACCAATGTTTTACATGATTAAAAAAGATTGAGTTACACTAAGTTAAAGTTTAAAAATCGAATTACAACCAACTCAAAATTAAAAAGACCGAATTACAACTAGTCAAAGTTTACACAACTGAGTCAAATCTCCAATAACCAAATGATTATTTTTCCCTAAAATAAAAAATAATAATAAACTCAGAATATTTTTGCCCAAGCAAAGAATCTAGAGGAGCTTCATGAATGTGGAAAAAGATTAGATTTGCCAGTGAATTTATGCTAGACAAAGTATTTTGTTTTGGTAAATGTAATGCTAGATTACAGCCAGGATTTATTGGAGTCAAAAAAGTAATTGCATATGTGATATATTAGGAGAGAATAAGAAGAAAATAAGGGATATATGCAACGAAGCTAAATGAACTCCACATATAACCATACTAATTTATATTAATTTTGACAAAATGTATGGCTTCATAACATGGGATCCAATAAGGCCAGCTGACGTACCATGCTATAGTATCTGACATTAGAATATCTTTTTATAAAATAAATTAATAATTAATATTAACAAATATACTAAAAAGCATGAAAAGGCTTTAACAGAATTGAGATGAGGAAGAAATGCACCTGAGGAGAATTGTCGACTATAAATACTTTTGCCAGGTCAATGCCGAGAACTGTCAAATCTTTAGTGTACACCTCATCTAATAAGATGCATGAATCCCGGTATCTTCTATCAGAGAAAAATTTTCTATCTGGATCGAGAACATCCAGAAGCTTTTCTGCATAACACCTTTGACTAGCCGTAAAAATGATGACTTCAAAAATCTCTGACACTCTTTCCAAAAATACCTCAAGGAAGGGCCTTTTCCGTACATATATAGTTTGGTCCTTGTTATCATTATCATTGAACTGGATTGTGAAGTCAACGCCATAACATGGCTCCCATGTAGAATGGACTAGTGTTTCTATTGAACCAACAAAATATAGAAGTAACAAGTTATTTAAGATATACATATATACATATCAAAACGTCAAAAGAATTTGTTCACGTAACAAAAAACACGTGTTCAACTTTTATGCTAATGCCAATTCTAACTCAGATGAGAAAACATATACTATGCTGGTAATTTACAAAAGCAATCTTATAATAAAGAGGCCTTCCATATTTAAGGAAGAAGCAAGAATAATGCAAATCAAAAGGCAACTTTATAAAGCTTAGACAGTTAAATAAACTCAAGTGGCAATTCTACTATAAAATGTAAAAACTACTGTGGAGAAAAAAATTATCTGCATCACCAAATATGATCCAAAGCCTAAACATGCATCAGAGTGAGCAGTAATATTGATTTTTTATTGTAATGAAGATCATAAATCATGATACAAAAAAGACAACAAAGTAACGGCTCTGGAAAAATTTTCACCCAACCATCGAATGTGATTGAACTAATATGATTAATTTTGACTAAACTAAGATGAAGATCGAAGAGGATTTACCATCCAAATCAAGAACAAGGGTATGCTTCTTTTTGCTTGTTTCCTTGCTTACCAGTGCAGGCAATGAATAAGATTCATCTGACAGGTCAAAAAAACTTTTAATAAAGGACTCTGGATCAGAATAATCGACTTCATTGGAATCAATCTGACAGCGGCTGGCTTCAAATTCTTCATTGGATTTAGTCTGATGGCACATGTAGTGAAACCATGTATTATCAGACATCTGCTGAGTCTCTTCACAAGAAGCCCCATAATGGGAATCTGTTGCCTCCATTGTTTTCTCAAGGGAGGGAAAAAGCATAAATCCGTCTGTGGCGTCATATATCAAATTTGTCCCAGAAAATTCATGATCAGAAAAGATATTGTAATTAACGTTATTGCCAAATAAACCTATCCTGTCAGTAGGAATTTCACTGAAACACAGATCATTTATATAGGGGTCTAAGGCATCTAAGACCCCAGGTGTTTGGCAATCAAAGGAGCTATTGTCATCTGCTAGAGGCGCCACAATGGTTTGCTCTCTAACTACTGCAATATGAGGCCAAAGTAGGCACACTCGTTACAAATAGAAATGCAATACAATAAATCATAAGTGAAATTATATGAAGCAATATGGTTTAAGGTCAGTAGTCAGCACCTGCATCAAATGGGTTGCAGTGGACGTCAGTGGATCCAGTTGAAGGAGAAGACATCGTTCCCAAGCTGGCAGTATGATGGGAAGGAATCCTGCCACCAAGAAACCATCACAATAAGGACTGCCAAACACAGAATATTCACTTTCACATTTATATAAAAGCAATATACAAGTAGTAGCCACTTCTATTGTAGGAATAAAACAGGTCAAACTTCTTCAATAGAAAACTCCAAGTTTCAAGCAATCAATTGGTACACAAATGAATTTCTCACTAATTTCCCACAAGAAATGGATTTTAATAAGGTGACAGAAAAAGCCTATATCTCCAAACCCATTTTTCTAAAGCAACGCTCAAGTGCTATCGTAGTGAGTAGACACAGATGAACTACAGTTAAACATCATAGTTTTCTCGCTCATACCTGGTCAGAAACCTCAGTTATGCAGAGAAGATCAAGTAACACCACAGGAGAAAGATAGATCACGTAAGTTACACGAACCAAAGCAATTTATATAACTTAATACAAATAAACAACGCAGGAAATTTCTATACACACATGATAAACTAGTCTTAGACTACAACTTGTATTTGAAGGTGCTTATGAAATCATGCCCTAACTTTGATCTAGGTCCAGGGGACCAGCTAACACAGTCAACTATTTACTACTTTCTCACTTTTTCCTTTGATAATAATGTCTGTCTTAACCACGCTCCTCCTTCCAGGAAAATATTAAAATCATGCCCATAAATCATAGTGTGCAATCACTGGTAACAATGTAAAGTTGGTCATTAACTCCACATCATTATCCCATTTAAGTGGACAAAAATACTACAGTTGACTGTCTTGAGGCATGAATGCACATGACTAAATCCTTTCATAAATCAACATGTATAGGCAAATAGGCAAATGTAATGAGATGAGCCTAACCAGTTCTCCTATTGAACCCAAATCTCCATCAGATGACAGACAGATCTGTGCCAAAGTTACGTCTGCATTATCAGATATTTGGTTTCTATCATTTTCATGCTCCTTAAAAGGTATTCCGTCTCTAAATCCTACAATAGAATGTCCAATTGAATGATGAATTGCTCTTTTTTCAGGTAATGCCCATGAAAACATGCAACAATTCCATGGAATCGGTTGCCTTTATTCCATAACGATTTTACGGAAATATTCTTTCAATTGGTAGACATAAGGCACAAAACTCACCAAGCTGGAGAGTTTGGGTTGCCATGTCCAAATCTTTTGGTTGACAAGCTACTTGGACCATGGAGGAAGTCATTTTAGATAATTTATTGGACTATATACTTAGGATAACTTCCATCTCTTGCAGGTGTTTTTTATTTAATTTAAGTGCCAGGACCAAATTCCGGGTTCTGAAAAATGATTAAATTCACTCCATTGTATAACATGGAAGATGCTTCTTGTTTGCATTCAAGTCTATACAGCAACCAAACAAAACAAAAGTACGTACATGCATGAACACAGACACGGACACACATATATATATGTTGCAATTTGGTATAATCTTTTTGCAACATATTTTAAGAAAACATAAAAGTAAGAAAACGTGTTGGCGGATATGTCCATCAGCAAGTTTCATGAAAAAATCTAAAATAGAAACCGCATAAGAAACTCTCCAAACAGAAAGTCAACTAAAGATGATGACCGAGATTTAGTTAACTTCAAAAGATCCCTACGAGAAGCCCATTGAAACCCTTTACAATTTCTATTATTTATCACAATTCACCTGAATATCGTTAATTTGCCAGTTCAGTGAATGTCATCCAGGCTAGTGAGTACTCCCAATTCATGGACACTGAAGAGCGCTCATTCAAGTTCACCACTTACCAGAACTCAGCATTCCGACACAAAAGTATTTGAAATCCCGTGTTAAGTTATTTCTAGGCATATCACGCATACACCAAACTCGATTGCAAAACATATCAAGAACAAATTTAAAGCATGACGCTGTATACCAATCTTGAAGAAAATGATTGCATAAAGATTAAAAAATGGGGGAGAAAAGTATATATTTTAATGATTGAATGCAATTCCTTTTTCGTATTTCATTCATCCAGCCCCTTGTTTGAGGATTTTCTGTTTCTTTGCCATAAGCCCAAGATGCAGACAAGTCACGAAACTCTCTAAATCATAAAGATCAAAGAGGCGATTCAACTTAACCCGCTCAGACCAAAAAGGAAAAAAAATGGACCAGCAAAAACAAAAAACGACAAACTCCGTGTCAGCTCTATTCACCCTACGAGGCTAGGCCACGATTCCCAATTAACAGTAAAAGTGAAAACACACCATGAGAGAATCAAAATCAAATTTAAATCGACAAGAAACCAAAATCCTCTGCGAAATAAAACGGCCTCAACTTTCATAAAAAGTATCGAATTTCGGTAACCTCGAGTATCGAAAACTCAAAAACAGAGGGGGGGAAACAATTCACCGAAGCTATAGCTAGCAGCAACCCAAAAAGGCAGCGCTATTTCGAAAAACCTCATACAGAGAGACTAGGCAGAGAATTTACCAGAATATTCACATACAAGCACAAACTGGAAAAAGAAGAACACTTACCCTGAGCTGGGACGATCCTTGTCTTCCTTTCTCTCTTTCCCACCCAATTCAGCACTTCCTTCACTCTCTCTTCCTCCGGAGGCAGAGAGCCGAGGCAGAGAAGAAAGAAGGCGTCAAAGGATGACTCTGACGAACTTGTGGTCGTATATATATACATGGAATTTGGAAGTTCAAATGAAGCGAAGAGGTTCCACCCCAAAAAAAAAAAAAAAAAGTAGACGAGCTCAAAGATGAAGACGAGCGAACGGCAAAAGATTGATAGTTGATACGAAAATCTAACGGCGGATAGAAGAACACGTAGTGATGGCATGTTACACGTCAGCATCTGTGAAGTCCCGTGTGCGCGGACGCAACTGGCGATGCCAGC
Organism: Prosopis cineraria; assembly: GCF_029017545.1. Classification (NCBI taxonomy): domain Eukaryota; kingdom Viridiplantae; phylum Streptophyta; class Magnoliopsida; order Fabales; family Fabaceae; genus Prosopis; species Prosopis cineraria. The sequence continues at coordinate 30,574 of NW_026556017.1, read as the reverse complement.
AAGAACCAGGAAGGGTCATGTCCCTGGGCTCGGAAAAATCCGAGTTTTTTTCGATTTTGACGGAAGAAATCCACTCACACGCACACACGTGCATATGAAGAATATAAAAACTGGTGACTTGGAGGTGTCTTTTCTGTCTTGTGACTATTACCCTTCCTTTGTTCTTATACCTAGAGGTTTTAAAAGAAAAAATTTTGTTAAAAAATATAATATATTTTTAATTAAATTTTAATTTCTATTAAATATATATAATAAATATAAATTTATTCATCAATATGACACTTTTTTAAAAAAATAATAATTATATTTTAAAAAATTAAAAATATTTTATATTTTTTAAACATCCAACTCTTTAAAAAATATTTTATATTTTTAAATAGAGGAAGTAATCATTTAATCTGTATAGGTTTAATTTAATTACAACTCAATTCTTATAATTTTAACTCAATTATAATTTAATTTTTAAATTTTGATTATTACACCTCAATCTTTATAGTTTTAATCATTTAAAATATTAGTCCATATATTTTTAAGAATAAAATTATGTTAAAATTTAGGACTAATATTTTAAATTACTAAACCATTTTAATCTTATAAAGATTAAATTTTTAAAATATTTTTTATCTTATAATTTTATTTTTAAAATATACGGACTAATATTTTAAATGGTTAAAACTATAAGAACTGAGTTGCAAGAGTTTAAATTTAGGAATTGAGTTACAATTGAATTAACGTTTTAAAGATTGAGTTACAGTTAAATTAAAATTATGAGGATTAAATAATTAATCTGACAGTATAAGTGACTTTGCTAAAGTTTATGTAGTATTAATTATTTTATCGCTAAAGATTATGATTATAATTTGATTTGTTGTCCGAAATTCTTTTTCAAGAAGGTTGTAGTTGAAGATTTATCATCAATGATTATAATTGATATTTACTCTCTTCTAAACAAATTTTAAACTATGCATAGAACTCTTCTTCAAGTCAATCTTTTGGAGGTTGATTACTGCGTCTCAACTTCTACTTCTAACTTTACCTTGACTTCTGTTTAATTTCTTTTTCCTTACTTTTTTTTTTTTGCTTCTTACTACTTGCCTTTAAATAAAAAAAATACTTTATTCAAAATATGCCCTTCTTCTTTTTATGAATATCAAAATTTTATGGATTTTCATCTTTCTCTTAGCTCTTCATCTTTTCCTAAATAAACTACCATGATTTCACCATTCATGAGATTTATTTTCCACACAAATTTTTGGCTTTTATTATCCACTATTCCTCCTAAACTAAAATATAAGACATTTGTAATTAATTTACGGTTCTAAAAAATGTTAGTTGAAACCTTAATTTCTTTAAAAAAATTTATCCTTTTAATTTTACCCTCATTAAATACCTTATATAAGTACTTTGATAATAATAATTAAAATTTCAATGCATCATTTTTTTAAAAAAATTAATAAATGAAGTAAGAATATAATTAAAAAATAATTATAAAATTTATTTAATGTTTTATATTGTATACTAAGTAAAGCTTTTAAAAAATACCTTATATTATAGTTTAGTAGAAATATTTAAAAATGATGAGATTTTATATGACAAGTTGTGTCATCAAGACGTCAAATGCCGAGTTATTCAAATAAAGGAAAGTTTAAGGAAAGAAATCTATATCCAAGAGCCTATTATGTGTGTTTGGAGTCCAATTCACCATATTACAGGTCCAATACACTCACATGCACTTGGAGGAGGAAAATTGGGTTATAGTGTTGTGTATTTGAGCCCAAATGAATTTTTTCACTAGACCATGGAAGCTCAAGAACGTAAATAGTCATCCAAACCCACATTTAGACCGTCCAGAAGAGTCTTTATAAGGCCCAGGTCAATGATAGAGAAGTATTACCAAGGTGAGGCTTAAGTGGAATAAAAGATTCTTAAATGAAGACACATGGCACGATATAAAGAGTCCAAGATTAATTAGTACTCATTTATTTATTTCAATTATGATTGAAATTCATTTGCGTGTTGGGTGTTATTTTTCTAATTTTTCTTGTATTTTACTAGGTATATTTTTATTATATTTTTAAAATTAGTCATTTATTAAGATAAAGATCCACTTGTCATTAAATATGGCAATGCACTCAAAAGTAAATAAATTAGGTATAAATTGAATATTTGACACTTTAAAACTTTTTTTATATGAATGCAACACTGGATTAAATTAGTTGGTTCAACCGATAAACCCTCAATTTTTTTTTTTGTTCAAATCGGCCTGGAGCTGATCCAGTCTAACATGGCCTATCTAAAGTTATTTTGGCTAACTTAATGGATTGGACGAGTTATTTGGGTTGTTTTTTTCTTCCAAACAATTTAGATGTCGTTTTGGATTTTTCTTCTTTTCAAGAAATGCTCACAATGAAAGGGATGGAGTTTTTTTTTTTTTTTTTTGGGAAAAAGAAAAGATATGATAAGAAGATTTGGGAAAAAACCATCGAAGGAGGAACGAGAAAAGGCGAGCAACTAGATATAAAAGCCATGACCTTTTTGGCGTTTTCAACTCGATCTGCAATTTCATCGGCGATTAAGACGATTAGAGGAAGATGAATGTTGAGAGGGTTGGAGAAGCCGACGCCTGGCGTGAAGTAAAAGGAAGAGAAGGAGCTTAATATACTGAGAGCACAATGCCATTAATCCACGTTTCCAAGGCTTTTATTGGGATTGTGATTTAGAAGAAAAAACAAATACTACTCGAAGGCTTGAAATAAAATAAAATATCACTCAACTAAATTAAATAATATTTAAAATATTATTATTAACATTAATTATTCAGATTCCTTTCCCATGAATCTAGGATTCATAGTAACTTTTATTATATGCTTTTCCATCTTGGGTATGTAATCTAAATCTGGAATCCTAATATTTTTTTATTTTCAATTATATTTTGATATATGATTTTTTAAATGAATATCATATCATTTTATTATAACTAATCTAACTTTGATTTGACCGCCGATTTAACTTCGATTAAATTACTAACACTAACTCAATGTTTTGACTAATTCAATTTTTAACACCTTGCTTTTTTTCAAAAAATAAAATATAAGAGTTTGTTTGAGCAAATTTAAGTTCTAAACTTTATTTATATAAAATGTTAATGTGATTTTCATAATCTCAATGTAAGTGGGAATGATTAAAATCAGTTTATAAGTGAAGGTTTGAATAAGAGCTTGTAAATATTTCAAATTCAATGTTTAACAAGAAAATAGAGCATAAACTATAATAGCTGAAAAATATAAAGATTTGAAATGAGAGAGAATGCAATATAACTTATCCTAATTTAGTTTTATCCATTTAAACTTATGTATAGTCTTCAAACAATCACTTGAGATTTTTTCACGAGCTTCCACAAGTTTGAACTAGGTACTTATAGGCTATTACAACCCCTTACTATATATTATATTGAGCTTTTCACTCAAAAAAACAACATCTTTATATTACAATGGGGAACCTTTCCTTCTCTTTTTACAATAAGAATGATTCACTCAAAAATTCTCCCGTAAAAGTGAAATGAGTATAATTTGACTCTAATACTCAAATGATAAAGATATTAAAGACATTGGCTCAAGAACATTGTTTTTCATATAACAACAATAGAAAGAACGTAAATATCATAACTCAATGATTTTCAAGCTTAATCTCCTGTTAAAACAAGTTTTGAGTGTTATAGTTATAGCTCATGAAGTGAAATAATTGTTGGAGATATAATATAACCATTGGGTTGAGTATGGAAAGAGTTTCTACGATAAGCATATTTTTTCTGAAAAGTTCATTTAATGTCTATCAGACCTTTAAAACACATGTTGATCAACTAAAATTTGCATGTTTTAGATGGGCATAAGCAAGCTCCTTTATGACACTCTAAAACTCACATATTTGAGTCAAGTCAAAGCACAAGTTTCTCTAAAACTCTAAAACTTGTACGGATACTTTTTAGAACTTGCGTGTTTGAGAAAGACAACATTTTGGAACATAAGATTTAGGATTTTTATCAAGAGTTTGGAAAACTTTGGTTTTAGATTGAAACTTACAAGGATGGGATGATTCAGACTCAAATTGCCATTAGGAATATAAAACTCATGTCTATTAGGCTTAAAACTCATGTGGATTAGAGTTAGAATAATTTTAAGGCTAAAACTCATGTGCAAACAAAATAGATCATGTGTGTATGAGAGATGTTACAGCATAAAATTGTTAAAGACTAACTCATTCAAGACATTACCACAGCTGCCTATCAGGACTGCACTGTCGGCGCCAACCGAGACTAGATAACCTACTTCTATTAAGACTGAACAGCTTGCGACAATAAAGACAAGAATATAGGTGATAATCCAAACTAAACGGTCAACTTCCATGGAGACCAGACCTTCGGTACATACTAGAAGGCCGACTTCTATGGGATTAGAGCATCAACGATAGCTCGACAGGCCCTCAATTTTCATCAGGCGAACTTTTTATTGGGATTGTAACCCGACGATGACTAGGATCAGATGTCCAACTTTCATCAGGATTAAATAGTCAACTTTCACCAGGATTACACCATAGGCGATGACTGGGGCCAGACGGTTGACTTCTATTAAGACCGGACAGTGGACTTCCATCATGCCCAAACTAACGACGATGACCAAGATAGGATGACCGAATTTTACCAAGACCGAACTGATGACAATGACTGAGACTAGACGACCAACTTCAACCAGGGAGGCAAATGGGACTAGATTACTGTTGCCAATTAGGATTGTTCCTATAACCAGGATTAAATAATCGGCTCCCTAATGATTGGATCAATGACTTTGACTGAGATAAGACTGACAACTTCAATCGGGATCAGACCGTTGATGATCCAATCACAGTCGATGCCAGTGATCTAATCTCTCTTATGAGAGGTCATCTGATCCCGATCAGCATAGGACACCCAGTCTTAATAGAAGTTGGCCATCCAGTCTCCATTATCATCGTTAGTTCAATCTTGGTGAAAGTCAACTATCGACATCGGTTAGATCCTGGTGGAAGTCAGTCATTCAGTCTTAATCACAACCATTAATTTAGTTTCGATGAAAGTCAGCCATCAAGTCCTGGTTGTCACCGTCAGTCCAGTCTCAATCATCACCGTTAGTCTAATCTCTATGGAAGTAGGTCGTCTAGTCCTAGTGAAAGTCGGTTATGCCATCTTGATTGTTTCTATCAGTCCAGTCCATGACAATTAGGATTTCTTTTAGCTAGGGTTTTCTAGAGTTTGAGTTTTTTCACCTATTTAAACGTCAACTTATGTATACAAAAAAAAGATAATTGAATAATATTGATCTCTTTTCAAGCTGATATAGCTTGTTTCCATGTATTTCTTGAAGAATACACTTTGATAGCAAGAATTTGATCATCTCTTATGTTTTGGATATATTTAGAGTTTTTTTAAATAGGTTTTCATTGGGTGCCAAGTTTCATATACTTGGTGTTTTTTGTAATGGGCTCTTTAGGTTACAAGCTCAGATCATCTTATCTCGTCCTTTTGAATTATCCTTGGTTCCTTTTTTTTTTTTACTAACCAATTCATAATTTCTAGGTTTTCTAGAACAGGTTCATATTGGATCTACACCATTTATCTTCTCTATCCTAATGTATAAGACAAATTTAGACAAAAATATGCATACAATGAATCTAATTAAATATAATTGACAACATTCTTTTTTTCAAAACAAAAATATAGATTTTCAAAAATACCTTTCATTTAATATTAGGCTTAAATGATTAGAGAGAGAATAATAAGGAGGGAGGGTGGAAAAGTACATTTAATGAAATATTATTATTTTTAGATTGCTTTATATTTTAAGACACTGATCACTTTCAAAATTATCTTACAATTTAAGACTTTCGATATGTAAGGCTATGTTTACAAATAGAGCATGCCATTTGTAATGAGATATTCAAAAATATAAGAAATTATTTCTCTAATCTTTATTGTTTTCTCCTCTATGATTTTCTAGAATTTGCTTTATTTTAAGTTGTTTTTAAATTTATGATATTTATTGGTGGTAAAAATGAAAATCAAAACAATTTGGTGGACTTAGGGGCCTCATCAGTGGACGGGTGAAATTGAATATTGAAAGGGTTGCCAATGGTCAACCTAGGGAGCCAAGATGTGGAGGGCTAGTTGGAAATGAGAATGGAAAGTGATTTAGAGGACTCTATTATTAATGTAATTGAGATTTGCATTTACTATTCCATGTTTGAATAGGTTTTAAGTTGTTGAACCAACTTAATGTAAATAAAGATACTTGAATAATTGGGTTGAATGAGACTCCATAGAGGAATTAATTGGGCTATACTTGGCCCAATCTTGTTGAACAATTGATTTTGCGTCTTAAGACCCATATCTCCCCCATATATTAAAGTTTAGCTTCACTAGCCCATGGCGCAAAACTTCACAACTCTTTAAGCTTTTTTTGTTTTTGAATTAAAGGAATAGGCACTAACAACCTGAGGTGAAAAGTAGGATCAAACTCACAACCTCCCACTACAAGAAAGCTTACACTCTTCAAGCATTATAATAAGAGATTGGTGAAATATATAGTTAGGAAATAAGCAAACTTAGCTTAATATGGGCAAACTTGGGCCAAAAGTTTTTTTACTTTAAAATTAGTCATTTCTTTAAGCTCAACCTTTATTGATTGGATTTAAGGTTAGTGTAATACTTGCCCCGAGTGTTATCCAAAATCACATAATTCAAATAAACTAAGTGTGGTTAAGGAGTTGATCCTCTAACCAACTTAAGAATAAATCATTTAAAACCTTAAAAAAATTATAAGTTCTACCTATAGCGCACGGAAGCAAGCTAGACCAAATGGAATAAAAAGATGTTGTCATGACAGCCCTTTCGGGCCAACTTTCGAGAGGTTTTGTTCTATCATTTGACCTCCGATTAAAGTAATTTTAAAGATCACACGTCACATTCAAAGGGTACTATAAGTGTATCAAAATTTTAAAAGATCCAACGGTCGGATTAAAAATTAAAAATGTTAAAAAATTGGCTATTTTTGCACCATTTTATCATCCGACCTCCGATCGGAGTGATTTCAAATCCCACATGTCACTTTTAAATAGTACTATTAGCATATCAAATTTTGGAAAGATCCAATGAATGGATTAAATTTCGTGCATGTTGCAACATTATTAATTAGTGCTGTCATGATAGTACTTTTATTGTCATGACAGCTCCTCTGGACCAAATTCTGGAGTGCATCGTTTCTCCGTCCGATATCCGATCGACATGATTCCAAAGCCCATACTAATCTTGTAAAAGGTTTTACTTGTGACCCAAAATTTTAGAGAAATCTAATAGTCAGATTAAGATTTGGACACCCATATGCAAAAGTGCAGGTTTTTGATAAAAACCATTTTCAAAATTGTCCAAATCTCATCCTAATAGTCACAAACTTGTGGGAACACTTTAGACACGTCAAATAGGACTAAAAACACCTAATAGAATATTTAAATGGTAGAAAAAACCTTTATACCAAAATTTGACCACTCGGGTGCCATTTCTCAAAATGGACCCTAAACCCCCAAAATGCACAAATCGCACAAGAGTGGCCAAAAACTATTCCAAATATCATATATACATATGAATACATACGCTAAATATTTTCACTTGGCTCAGAGATCTCTGTGGGCCCACGCACCCACTCTCTCTATCCAAGGTATATGTTTGCCCATAACACACCATTTGCAATGCAACCACTTTGCATTTGCTTGTAGAATTACATATATATCAAAATAAATATTTGCTTATAGTGAAAACTTGGTCTACTAAATAAATCCATCAAAACTACATACCATAGCCAAGTTTCCTAGCCACAAGTCTACAAGCAATCAAAAATTCATACACAAGCCATACAATCCACACATACTCACACACATATACATAATCATATCCTACTGGCACCCTAATCCTAAATACATTATAATAGATTTGCTCAAAAGAAAGGGGTTGTGGTTCTTTACAATTCACAAACAACCCCTAGCTCTGCTCCTTTCCCCGTCCTCCACTGGTTCCTTCGCTTGGACCTAGAATATTGAAAAGAAAGGGGTGAGACAACCACAGTCTCAGTAACAGAAAAATCTACATTGATTATTACAAAGAAAGCCATAATCAAATAAATGAATAATAAATTCAATATAGTATAATTTAGCCATTTAAAATGCATGAATGCATGACCTAGGCGGGTATGGCCTTTTATAACCAACAGAATGCCCCCTGGCACTCTTTAACTCGCAGGTAAACCTTATACCTACTTGTACCCCAACAGGCACAAAACATAATCTAAAGTATGATCTAATCCACCAAACTGCCTATGCCCCTTCAACGTGAATCCTGAGCAGTCAAAGCTAACTCCCTCCTAGAGCCAGCCCGACTTACTCTCCATGTAAGGGCTACCTTGGCCTAAGCACTCAACCTCACACTTCATATGTCAGATTCCCTCCCCCATTGAGAGGTGTCGAACAGTCAATACACTAACCACTTTAGTACATTGAGCCCATAATACATAAGGCAACACTAAGTACTGGCAGTATCCCATAGAATATCAAAAGTCCATACCTTCTCATTAGTGAACTTCCACTAAGATCATGCCTTTTATTCGTGTCTACCTTTCCTGAGTATTGACCACTTCAACACTCTAAGGTAATATAACATTTATAAATCTCCCTTAAACGGTTCTTTAGCCTATCTAAGGTACCTTACTTAGTTACACTTCCTTAAGTGCAACTTCTATTCCTTATGATTAAAATACATGTAAACAAATTTCGTTTCCATAAAAATATTGTTGTTAAACAATTAGAAAACATATTTGCACTATAATCAAAGTAGTACCCCATAACCTCTTAAAAAGCACATTTAATCTTTTAAAACATGTAATGCATGATAGCTAGTAATATTTATTCAAAAATAGCTAAAACAAGGTAATAAGAAATATAAATTTTCCTGTTACCTCAACCCTTTGGTACCAAAAGGGTTTCTCTTGCACAAAATAAGACTCGGCTTGTTCCTTAACTTCCAAACAAATTCTACCAACAATTCCTACAACATATGAGTGATCCACATCACTTATCATGTCAAATAGCATTAATGAAGACTATAACTCATACCACACAACTTGGGTCTATGAGCCATAGTCCATCCCAATTGTTCATATATTAAACCAACCATTCACATAGTATCACTTAACTACCAAAACCATTTATTAGCCATCACTAGGTTAATTTCTAATTTATATAATTTTTAATCAATTAAAAACTCTCACTTAGTGTCACCAACTTTCACTATTAGCCCTTATAATTAAAACCAAACCTTAATTTAAATCTTATTGGGCTCAAATAGCAAAATTATAACTAAATCAATAGGCTTAAACCATTGAAGAGCAACAACCAATCTCTCAAGGTTTAATTTATGCCCAAAACACCTCTTTTCATCCAATTATCCACTCAAAATATTAGATCACTATATAAAAATTCAAAACATCCTCCCTAGGATCCAAAGAAAAAAAAGCTTGCAAGAATAAAGCCTTTGGGATTAAAATTTACAAATTTTCTCTCCAAAAATTGAGAAAAACAAAGAGGAAGGGAAGAGGATTGAAGTAGGGAGTTTACCTATCGCGTAGCCGAGCTCGTAACGGCCGTAAAGTCTCCTGAATTCGAGCCTATCTCCCTCTCTTTCTCCTTTCTTCTTCCTATCTCTCTCTCTCATGCATTTCCTTTCTTTTCCTTTTCCTTTTCTGCATTTCTGCATCTGTTTTTCTCTTAAACTGCTGATATTAGACTTTGAAAAAAATTACAATAAAGGGCTCAACATTTTTTATTATAACACAAAAGCCCGGGTCAACTTTGGTAATTTTTTCATAGTTAAAAATCAAATAAAACTAAACTTTTGCTGATAAAAATTTAAACTCTAAACCTCTATCAAATTATTCTAAATTTTAATTTAATTATGGATATTTTATTTTTTTAAATAAATCTAAATCTTAAAATTTTTAGGATGTTATAGTTAGTTTTTTAATATCTTTTATTTTTTTAAATTTTTTAAATTTTAAAATTTAATTTGTATATTATAATAGTACAAATAAATTCTTTATAATATAAATTATAATGTTCTAGAATTAAAAATAAGGAATATAAATCCAAATCTTATAATATAAATATCTCAATTTTCCAGGGTTAAAATAAATAGGAATTTAAATGAGTAGCCCATTCTCTAACATGTTTTTTCAAAGCTTAAATTTGTCAGGTACAAAAACCTTTATATAAAAAAAATAAAATTTCCAAAACTTAAGTCCTAAAGAAATGAGCTTAAGTGGATAACAAGATAAGGTCAAACTGTATTTTCAATAGCTGTAGTTGAAGACAAATTTATAAAAATAAGTTTACAAAACTATTCAATAAAAGTAGAGTCGGTAATTTAGATCGAGCCCGACGGGATAGCTTAAATCCACTCAAAAAATTTAGGATCAAACCCAAAAAAAATGTTATTTTTTTTATTGTTTGTGCCTATTCGGGCTGCCTGAATAGCGCCGAAAAAATTTGGGCCAAGCCCAATCAGGTTTGGGCTTGGCTCAAATAACCGAATTAAAAAATAACTTTTGTAAAAAAATGATAAATATTAATTAATTTTTTAAGTTTTACATCATTTTATACAAAAATACTATATATATAAGTGTTTTAATATAGTTATTTTTTTAAAAAATAAAAATAGTTATATTTCATATTTTTATTATTTTTAATCAATAAAATATCTCAAATTAATATTTAAAATATATTTTAATATTGATTTTAATATTTTAAGACCCAATTTTTGTTAAAAAAATTTGAGTCCTATAAATCATTTGCATATAAAAAAATAATTTTATATTTTTTATAAATTAAGATAATTAATTTTAAAATAAAAATAAAATTAAAAATAATTTTAAAAATAAAATTTAGGCATGTACGAATTTCTGACTCTACTACTAGATAAACATAATAAATAGAATAATATTCTTGAATAATTACTTGGTTATTGTCCATGCTAAATTTGGTTAAAAATTAAAAGTAAACTAGAGTAAGAATCCCTTTTATGTTAGAGTTAAATAATATAAAAAGTTAAAAAATAATAATTTTAAAAAAATAATATTTTACTCATAATTAAATAATTTTTTATATAATATAATGATGAAATTTTTTTTATATTTATAAAAATAAAAAGTACAATTTACCTAAAAGTTATTAAAAACTTAGAATTAATCGGAATAATAATTTTAAGTTAGTAGTCTAACTGTGATTAAATTGAGATCAATTTAATCATAATTAAAATAATATAATTTAATTAAAATATATAAAATATTTATATATGACTATGATAAGAGGAATATTTAAACAATTAAGACATTAATTTATAAGTAAAGGAAACATTCATGAATAAATTATACATAATACAATAAAATAATAGCAGAGCTACTTAAATACAAAGTTGATAAGTTATTTTTTTATTTTATTTTTTTAAAATTAAGATCATATTTTATGCTTAATAGAATTATTTAAAAATTAAAATTGATTCAAAAAATAAAGAAAAAATATTTTTAAAAAGTTTTGGGTATTCGGGCCAGCCTGAATAAGCCCGAAGGTGTTAAAATTGGGTTTGGCTATATGAGCTTTTTAGAAAGGGTAGGATGCTTTAATCCCGATCCGAATAAGTTCAGTCCGAATAAGCCCGACTTACCCGAATTATCGGTTCTAAATAAAAGTACTTAAGTCATCATAGAAAGAATTCCTGAATACATTATATTGTATGTTAGTTTTTTTTAAAAAAAAAAACGTCAAAGCATTTGCAAGACTTTTGTAAAACTGAGGACGTATTTAATCTAAGAAAGGCACATGCGATTCACCGTCGTTGGTGATAATTTTTCAAGAAGCATGGTATGCTTTTCAGAATGGACAAAACTTAAATGCCACATTTATGCACTTTAAGGCCCAAATTGAGTCATATAATGACAAGCTTATTTTTTATTTTCATTTTGATATCTTAAATTTTTTATTCAAACTAATTTAATTAACAGCTTACAAGCACCTCTTTGAAGGGGCCCACTTCCTACTGAAAATTTAAGCATTGCTACATTTACAAAGTTTGAAATCGAGAGCTAATAATAAAAAGCCTATTATTATCGTATAAAGAGTACAAAAAAGGTCATAAATTTATAAATGTAAGGAACTAATAGTATGATGAGATAAGTAGCAAGAAAAGGAAGTGTCTAATAGACAAAATTTAAAAGGTTGACCCCCCCCCCCAATTTAATCCTAATTATGTCATTCAAAATCCCAAAACCAAATCCCTCATAGATTATATTCTCTTTATATTTAATCACATTTGTCTATCTAATTATTCATTTGAATTAATAACATAAAATTATTAATTATGATATTAAAATAAATATATCATTTCTTTGACTAGTACTTATGAGAAAAAGAAGGATGGAAAAGTTAAATACTTTAGAAAATTTAACTTTTTGTTTAAATATTTTATAAAATTCATTTTTCATTCAATTCCCTTTCTCAATTTTCAGGTTTTTTGAATTTTTCTCATTCATAAATCCAACAAAGTTGCATATATAAATGCATGAATTTGACTTGTATATATAACTGAAAAAAATATCAATTTCTTTATTTTGAACTTGTTTGTAATTTTTTCTAAAAGAACAGGCAGATAACAAATTCTAGGTAACTAAACTAATAACCTCATTCCCCTGCATTCAGGCGGTCTCAATTTTTTTTTTTCATATCAAATGAATTTGATAATAAATTATTTATTTTAAAAAATATCACATTGATAAGGATAAATAAATAAATAGAATAATAATAACAGTTATCCATTGCAATTTAACATTTAACTTGGAAAAACATAATAGTATATCCCTGTAACTGTGTTTTTGTTTTTAATCCTCACAGTTTTATTTTGTTGTTCACAACCCTTTTAATTTAATCCGTTTACAATGTTAATTCCTATAATTTTAAAAATATACTATGAGTTTGTACTAACAAGTTTAATTTTACTTATGTACACATAATTTGTTAGCCTCTTTGCTACCATGTATTCAATCTTGTCTTTGTTTTCCACATTTTATTTAAGCCACACATAAAAGAAGACTATATTTTCCCCATATACGTTACTTTTAATCTGATCAATTTATTTTGAAAAAAATTAACCTTTTAATCATTTAATTTTTAACTTATTTATAATTCAATCTTTTAATTATGACTCATTAAGATTCAATTCTTTAACTTTTGACTCGTCTATGACTCAATTTTACAACTTTTGTTGGTTCTCTTTTCTCATGTTAATTTAGATTTCACATCAAAGAATAAGAAGAGGGTATTTTAAAGTAAGATATGAACATTTCTTTTATCTCAATAAAGACAGAATTATAAGTGAATCAAAATTGAGGGACTGAATTAAAACAAGTTATAGATGAAGAATTGGGTTATAAGTGAGTTAAAAGTTAAAGGATTAAAATATTAATTAATTAATTTATTTATTTCTATGTCAGCAAATGGGTTAACAAAGTTACACCGAAAATTGTTCTATCAATGCCAATTCATGATTATTATGTATATTTTTAAAACTATTTGGACTAATGTTATTGACAGATTAAACTAAAAGAATTAAAAAAAATCATAAGAATAACTAAAAATAAAACGGAATCAAAATACAAGGATTTACGGTTATATTTTCTCACTTTTGTCCCCGAAAATTGTCCCAAAAAACAAAACAAAAAACGAGTACGATTAGCTTCTCACCAAAATCTGATGTAACATCCTCCCATGTTTGTTTTACTTATCGACTTTGAATATCTGTATTTTTCCCTCCTATTTAGGCTTGGTTAGGTCCTTGTTTGTTCTTTTAATTTTGACTACGTTTCATATCTAACTTTTATTTTATTTTCTAAACCATGAAACTAGTAATTTATTATCGATCCAGAGTTATTAATCTGAGGAGATCTTATTATTATTTTTAATTATTATTTGAGAATTTCTTTTAGATTAGTCAAAAATATAGCATTTGACTCAGCCACATTTAGTTTTTATTAAATGTTCTAGCTAGAGTTATATGCTTGTTGTATCGTAACTAAAAACTTGGTTCTTATTAAAAATGTTTAATAGTCTACCATGAAATTTTATATAATTAATTTATTTTTCATATTTTGAATTTATATGATAGCAAGATTTGAAGGCATAACTTTATAGATAGAAATAGAAATATGAGCTAACTCAGATTATATGGATTAATACACATGAGTTAAGATAGATTAATTTATTTTCTTATGAGTTAAAAATCTCAACTCAACTTATTCATAGTAAATTGGTGGGTTAAATGAGTCAACCCACCAACCCATTTATTTATTTTTTTCAATAAATTTCTTAAAATAATTACATCTAGATGAGAAGTTTTGGAGAAAACACTACTTTTGATCTCAAAACTTTGCTTGAATTTCACTTACGTGTCAAATTATTATTGGCATAGATTTTTTAACAAGGAAAAATTTTAAAAATGACCTATATCAAAGGAAATAAAAAGGATGACCTAAAATTTTTAATTTTTTTATTAAAAAATTCATGTCAGCATCTCTATTTTATCTAATATGGACTTTTTTTTTTTACTTTTTCCTATTGAGAAATCCATGTGAGTATTAGTTTGACATGTAACTACAAAATTAACAATGTTAATTAACACATTAACATTTTTAACACCATTTATGCCACATCAATGTTTCTTTGAAAATAAAGTTATTATAAAGAAAAGTATATGAACTTGGAACACCAAAAAAAAGTGCAGGAACTTATATCAAAAATTGAGCAAAGTGCAGAAATAAAAGTAGTGTTTTCTCAAAGTTTTAATATAATATTCTATGCAAATTAAAAAAATTACATATTAAACATATAAGATTGATCAATTTTGTCATGATTCATTTCAAAATCTATTTGTTCTGTGAGGTTTTGTGCCAAAACTCTCTCCATCTTTTATTTTTTAATTTTCATTTAGTTTTTTTAAGATGAGTAAATCAATCCAACTTTAAGCCATTTATGTTAATCCATTTAACGTACCAGTCATCTTTTTCGGGTTAAAAAGATATATTTTTAATTCAAGTTAATATTTTTTTAATTCAACTCAATTTTTATAATAGGTTATTATGACCAACTCATATATGATATAATCCAACTTATATTCCTAGCTTGTAGATTATGGATCCATTTCTTTCCAATTGATCAATTTTTGTGGGTGATACTTCTATTATTTTCTTTTGTAATTATTTGGTAAAATTTGAACTAACATATCTCAAACATCAATCGCTTTCTAGTTTATACGCAAAATCTTTACCCATATTTTGCTTCCCCTAAAACCCATGATTCATGCTAACTTACTTTTCTGATCCGAACATACCTCTTCAGCAATAGAAAAGGCCAATTTATAGTATGTGTTATAATATCTTAGAATCAATAATACAAATTTTTTTCAAAGATACAATATTTTTATATATTTTAAAAATGTGAATAAACTTTCTTTGAAATAAAAGTTACTGTTAACTTTAACATAATTATAATTTTTTTAATAAAAATACTCTTCAATGAAAATTTTAAGAAGAGACTATGATATAAGATTCCATTGTCTTTTGAGTTTGAAGAAAAGCCTACATAGGTTAAACATAAATAGACAATTTACATAATTTTAACAAATTTATTAGAAAATCCTTATAACTCACAAAAAAAAAATGATTTTTGATTTAATAATTCAGTACAATTGATTTTTCTTTCCTTTCATGTGAACTAACTAATTTTTTTCCATCAGCTGAAAATTTTCACTTTTACCTTGAAATTAATTTTATACCAACTGATTCTTGACACAAGCACGAGAAAAAAATTGTCTTTCAAAAACGAAGAACTGTATTGTATGAATAATAATAAATAAATAGCTTAAAAGGAATCAACATATGTTGGTGTTTGTAAAAATTATTATGACCTTTAAAAAATAAGGTATCCAATTTGAATTCATGTAAATATAAAAAACACCTTTGAGATAATTAACCTTCAATTAGACCCAACAATTATTACTTAATCAATCTTTTTTTCGACCATTTATTATTATTATTTATCAATCTACATCTATTAAAATAAGTTATTAAAATTATTAGTATATAAAAATACTTGCAATCCCGAGACAAGTGTTGTGTGATGTTGTGAAAATTCACAATAAAAGATATCGCACACTAATTTTTTTTTTTTCAAAGATCAAAGCATTTACAAGTGTGATTATGATCTTAATTGACCAATTTGACCAATAAGATAAAAATGTGATAATGATGAATTTAATTGACCAATAAGATAAAAATGTGATAATAAATGTAACTGACCAATCAGATTTCACCTAAAAATGTGATAATGAAATTAATTGATCAATCAAGTTTTATTCACTAAGATTTGAGAATATAAACTAAATTCACAAGATTTGAAGATATAAAATGGATGGATGGATGGATGGGAAGTACTTTGTTTAAGAAAGAAATCTCCCAAAATGATTGAATGTAAACAAGAACTAAGTAAAATTTTTTAACAAGACCTTTCCATTTTTTAACCAATAATCTAGCTATCAACATTCGTTAATTCAATGCAACTCATTATTTTTTAAACGTCAAATAATGCGTAAAAAATATACGCTCCATTTTTTTTTCTTTCATATTTTCTTTTCTTTTTCCTTTTTGTTGATTAGTGAATGTGAAAACTTAATAAATATTAAAATTATAATTTTAGTTTCTTTGGCCCATGGAATATTAGTTAAACTATACTTACAATGGCAGTTGACTCTCCCTTTGTCGCATCTAAAACAACTCTTAACCTCTATACTTTATTCTATGGACCTATCTGAATTTCTTTCATATTTTATGCTATAAACTAATACAAGAACTCTTACAGGCTTACGTCAATCTTAACCACAACCATTTCAAAACGCGTTTTCAAAACCTTTTCTCTATCATTGAACGTACCAGTTAGTTCTTTAATCTTCTCTTCCAGTTCCCTGCAATTTCTCTCTGAGTCTTCAAGAACACCATGGGAATGGAAACCAGAAAGCTCTCAGATGAATATGAAGTTTCAGAGATCTTAGGAAGAGGAGGATTTTCTGTTGTCAGAAAAGGAATTAAAAAATCAAGCAGTGAAAAAAACCAGGTAGCCATAAAAACACTCAGAAGAGTAGGTACCTCTGATCCTTCTTCTGGATTTCCAAGAACTCAAAGAGGTCATAATAAGAGTATAGCTGCCATGGGGTTCCCAACATGGAGACAAGTTTCAATATCTGATGCTTTACTCACCAATGAGATCTTAGTCATGAGGAAGATAGTTGAGAACGTTTCACCTCATCCAAATGTGATTGACCTCTATGATGTTTATGAAGACTCAAATGGGGTTCATCTCGTTCTCGAGCTTTGCTCCGGTGGCGAGCTGTTTGACCGGATTGTGGCTCAAGAGAAGTACTCGGAGGCCGAAGCTGCAGCTGTCATTCATCAGATTGCAAAAGGACTAGAGGCTATTCATAGAGCTAATATTGTGCACAGGGACTTGAAGCCTGAGAATTGCTTATTCCAGGACAGTAGAAAGGATTCTCCTCTGAAGATCATGGACTTTGGGTTGAGTTCTGTGGAGGAATTTACTGACCCAGTTGTTGGCTTGTTTGGATCCATTGATTATGTCTCACCAGAGGCTCTATCTCAAGGAAAGATTACTAATAAGAGTGACATGTGGTCCGTGGGAGTAATTCTTTATATCTTACTCTCTGGGTAAGCATTTTGTTCTCCTGAGTTTAGTTGTGCCAAGAGATTCCGAAGCAGATTCAAGTCTACAGCATATTTGTAGATGAACCAATCATAGATAGACACAAAAGCATGTCAGAGAAAGTATGCTTAACATGCTTGCATATCTATTCATTATTGGCTTGATGTAGATTAGATGCCTAAAGAATTTTCCAATTGTGTCAGTCCTGTCCCCTCATACCTTAAGTCCTACATTCTCAATATAAGACATCAAAATGCTGCAGATAACCTTCTTTGATGTTGCAGGTATCCACCTTTCATCGCTCAGTCTAATCGCCAAAAGCAACAAATGATCATGACTGTAAGTAATAAACATCTCACCAAGATTAAGGGTGTAATTTCTAGAATAAAAATAAGAGAAATGCAACCCCAAAGAGTAAATATTGGCAATGTCTCAAGACATCTATGTCAAAGTACATTCTTGATTTTTGCTCTTTAGTGACCCTATCAGAGACATCATCTATATGCATACACCCCGCTTTTTGTTCCGTCATAGTTCATTTTGCTTAAAAAAAGAAAAATATATTCTATCAGGGGAGTTTCAGTTTTTATGAGAAGACTTGGAAGACCATTTCCTCATCAGCAAAGCAATTGATTTCAAGTCTCTTAGCCGTTGATCCTGATAGGAGACCTAGCGCTCATGAGGTACACTTTAAACTTCATCTGTATGACATGTAATCTGACATGTCATTAAACAAAAATCCTGCAAAAAATATATAAATATTGTAAAGACTTTCACTGCATAGCATACCAATAAATTATGATGGCGGCCAGCACTCCTTGTATTTATCGTTCTGCATCACATTATTTTAAAGCAGAGAAATTGTATAATAGTTCATCATCAGAATGGATGAGTGTGATAAACTCTGCATACCTCGTGTGCTATTTCTTTGAACAGCTTCTCACTCATCCATGGGTCAGAGGAGAAATAGCTAAAGGTGATCAGATGGATCCTGAGATTGTTGACAGATTGCAAAAATTTAATGCTCGTCGCAAACTCCGTGCTGCAGCAATTGCTAGTTTATGGAGCAGCACAGTCTTCTTGAGGATTAAAAATTTGAAATCCTTGTTGGGATCCTATGATCTTACACCAGAGGAAATTGAAAACCTCAAGATACACTTCAAGAAAATGTAAGTAGTTGGAACTGATAATTGGCCCGACACATTGGAAAGGACCCATATATTTCCAAGCTAATGCTTAACCTGTTATCGATAAAGCAGACATGAGCTCCAATGGTCCAGCTGCTCTTCAACATTCATTTTTTTTAATGCTTTTGGATTTTGGCAGATGTGCAGGTGGAGACAATGCCACGCTCCCTGAATTTGAGGAGGTTCTAAAAGCAATGAATATGTCATCACTTATCCCTCTAGCACCACGCATATTTGACATATTTGACAACAACCAAGATGGAACTGTTGACATGAGAGAGATACTCTGTGGGTTTTCCAGCCTTAAGAATTCGAAAGGCGACGATGCACTTCGTCTCTGCTTCCAGGTGATCTTTTCATGGTTTATCTAGTTCAAATGCATGCAGATGACCATAGCAGTTAAAGAATTTACTAACTACTTCATCCATAATTATGTAGCAAATACAACATTTGAATAAAATGCGAAGATGATGTTAAGGTTTGATGAAAGGAAAAAAGGAAAGGGAATGTCCTAGTTAATCACTCTGGTTTGGCCTAAAATCAATATCCTCCATATAGATTTAAGCAATGTGTCAACGATCTCACACAGCTTGTCCTTTCCAGTCTTAGTTTCAACTAATCATATGCATGTTATGACAATTATCAGTTTGATTTCATGTCGACCACTTTCATAGCTGTCAAGGTCCATTTCAACTAAAAAGTTCAAGTAACAGTTAATCTCTAACATGCTCTGTGACACTAAAGTCCATTGGATTTAAAGTGCGGACAGAACAAATACCTGCCATACCTTGTGCTGAAAATTAATTTAACATTAGGCAAGGATTGTCCTCTTGACCTCTTGATCAATTGATGTTTTGGTATTCGTGCAAGAACTCTTTCAACTAAAAGGGTGAATCTAATAAAAAGCAGGGCCAAAAGTGATTTTCATTATAATTGTAGTCTTCTAAGGTCACTGCTAAAATTAAGCTTAAATTGAAACTGAGATTAATCGAAAAGATATCCTCAAAACACGACACAAAGAAGTGAAAAATACCATTTAACACTGAATTTATTTATTATTTTAACATTCACATGATTCTTTCTGGTAAAAAGTAGTTGGAAATGAATCCTGAAACCAATGACAAAATACAACAAACAACAACAACAACAACAAGCCTTTATCCCACTAGGTGGGGTCGGCTACATGGATTGCAAGACGCCATTGTGCTCTATCATTTATTACCAATGACAAAATAAAGAAACAATAAAAAACTTCTTATATTGATTAACCCCTCGCAAAACCTATATAGCGCAAAGAAAAATAAATGAACCAGCTGATCTAATTTGCGTCTTATTTCCTGGACAACAGATGTATGACACTGATCGATCTGGGTGCATTACTAAGGAAGAAGTAGCATCCATGCTCAGAGTAATGAGCCTTCCACTCAATAAAATTATATTCCCTTGTAGCTTGCTTCTTTTAACACTTCAATTTACTGAACAGGCTTTGCCAGATGATTGCCTGCCTGCTGATATCTTTGAACCAGGCAAATTAGATGAGATATTTGACCTGATGGATGCCAACAGTGATGGAAAAGTCACCTTTGAAGAATTCAAAACTGCCATGCAGAGAGACAGCTCTCTGCAGGATTTAGTCCTTTCCTCTCTCCGCCCATCATAGTTTTGCCTTCAATGATGTTCTGGTTCTCTAATATTTTCCTTGAGTATTCATCCCATAGGAGCAAAAGAAGTGGACTGCTGAACCAGGTGAAGCCATGCCATCAAATTTTAAATTTGACAATTAGGAACTTTTGCCTCCACACGTCATACTAAAGCAACCTCCTTGTAACACCACTGTAGTTGCAGAAAGCTAATTACAAGTTCATCCCAATTACTGTACTTATCAAACTAACGGACAAAGTCAATTCAGTGCATGCGGCAAAAGTTGAGGCTTAATATTTGTTTATAGCTTGAAGAAATATTAAGATGCAGGAGAGTCAGCATACAGATTATGCATCAGGAATGGAGCAAATTACCTCAAATTTATTTTTCTTCGCTTCAACTAATTTCTAATAAATACTAGATACTAGATTCACGCACCAGAGAAAAATAAATCAACTTCAAACGCATAGAAAGCTTCACACCATAATTTTTTTAAGGCTTTTTATAGGTCTAATGCCTTGAGGGTGCTTTTCACCTTTGACCACCTGGGTCCTGAATATTATTGTTAAGAAAAGAGGCCAGCAAATCATATTGACATAGGAATTTTAAAAGCAGTAAAATGATCAAAACATGACACTTTCTAGGAGATAAGGAAGTGTAAATGTAATGTTCTCAGATAGAAATAGGAATGGTTAACATAAAAAAAAAAACCCAACGGGAAAAACTCTGCACCAGGTACGAGGAAAAATCTCCCATCATTTACCACATATGAAATTAAGATTGTGCATGAATTGATCATCTAATACTTTTGTCTGACAATTTAATGTAGAACTGGGGAAATTTGATGCAAGAAGAGAGGGAACCGGTCTGAATGAGTTTATCTTCATTTGCTGTGATTTGAAGCAATGTAGGACAAATCATACTTGATGAGATGCACTGTGTTGTATAAGCGAGACAATCTGAGCCGTTAATTAGCAAAGGAACTTGTTATGTCCTTGTTTGGTGATAGTTAATTTTTGGTGCCCATATGTGCTTTAAATGCTATAGAGCTTTTCTTTTGGAAATTAATAGTATAGAGCTTTCAGATATGAAGTTATCTTCTCATGATAACTGTACAAGAGCTTATATGAGCATCTCTTCTATAGAGCTTTAAAATGCCATTTATTTAAAAAGCTTTCATTTCTAAGTGCTTAAATTTTAGGCAGATTATATCCTGCATTGCTTAGGAAAACCCGATGACACAAATCATATGACAACCTGTAATATTTTGATGGAACCCTCTATTCTAATAAGCTTTAAACAAGCATAAACCAGAAACTACACCACAAATGGGGACTGAAAATTACTATTACCGAATAGCAAAGTTGGATTACAGCGAAAAAAGGAACTGAAAATTACAACGCACTGAAACAGAAACAGCACAAAATACACTCCACCAATCAACAATCACAAAATATAAGTCACTCACTTACAAACATACACTAAGCAGAAGATAAAATGATGAAGAAAGATGACTTCCTCCACCCCCAACCTGACATTCGAGAGGCCAGAGCTCTCCTCACCACTCTCAATATTCAAAATAATCCCCCCCTCTCTCTAGGCAAGGAGGAATATTTAAAGACCTAAACAGTGACTCTAGCACAGCCCTTACCCCTAGAAGACCCTTAACCATCACTGGGACTCTAGCACATCACTAGGCCATCAATTACTTTCTTTTTTCCCCTCATAACCAGGATCCGAAGGGCAAACATCTGAACCAACAATAATGTTATCTTTTAACCTCTTGCCTTCCTTGATTTCCTCTTATAGGTCTTAGCAAAATCATGAGCTCTATCATATTTACTGAGCTTTAAACAATGCATTTAAGTTATTATCATTGTGCCATCTTTTTACCATACTTGGCATTGTATGAAATCCATGAGTTGGCATAAAAAAGTGATTGCATCTCCGTCAAAGATTCAATTATGAATGAATAAATCACAAGAAATAGAAAATGGCATACAAAATAAAGATTCAGTTACAAATGAAACAAGAAAAGAAAGTCAAATTTTGATATGTTGTCAAATATGGACTATGGACACATACTCCATATCATGTCATTATCCTCTAATTTCAGCATCTGCCATGTGAGAGCCAAGATTGAAAGTATTACACCAAGTCAGCAACTGTACTTTCTAAGGCATTTATATAAGGCTACCTGAATGAACAATAGTTACTTATTTGGTTGAGCAGACAATCTATTTGACTATCTCCTGTCCAAGGGCACGTAATCCATAACGTCCCATAATGCCCTATGTGATGATCATGGCAAGATTATCAGTGTTGCGCCCACTGAATCTCCTTGAGGTTGATCCCTTCCTTCACCATTTCATAAAGTGGGCTCATTTCTCTCAACTTCTCCACTTGGTGAACCGTGATCTCGATTGCCCTGTCAATTTCTGCCTCTGTAGTGAACCTGCCAATACCAAACCTAATAGAAGTATGAGCCATGTCCTCTTCTACTCCCAGTGCCCTCAAAACATACGAGGGCTCCAAGCTCGCACTAGTGCAAGCACTGCCACTTGAGACGGCCACCTCCTTCAGCCCCATCAGTAAACTCTCCCCTTCAACATATGCAAACGACAAGTTCAAATTCCCTGCATAGCGCCTCTCCATGCTCCCATTCACCACCACCCCTTCCAGTTTTTCTCTAATACCGTTCAGTAGTCGTTCTTGCAAAGCAGAAATTCTCTTCTCATCATACTCCATTTCCTTCATCGCCAGCTCGCATGCCGCACCCATCCCCACAACCAAAGGTGTAGGCAACGTCCCGCTTCGAATTCCTCTCTCTTGTCCACCACCATTCATCTGGGGCTCAACTCGAACCCTCGGTCTCCTCCTAAGATACAATGCCCCAACACCTTTTGGCCCATAAATTTTATGCCCACTCAAGGACATCAAACTTACGTTCCACTTCTCCACATCAATCGGAATTTTCCCCAACGCTTGCGCTGCGTCGGTATGAAACGGAACATTAAATTCCTTGCAAATTTTCCCAATTTCCTCAACAGGCTGAACCACCCCAATCTCGTTATTTACCGCCATGACAGATACAAGACCCGTATCAGGCCTAATAGCTGACCTAAGCTTCTCCAGGTCAATGATACCATCGAACCCGACTGGAAGATACGTAACATCGAATCCCTCCTGCTGAAGATGACGGCACGAATCAAGCACACACTTGTGCTCCGTCTGCGTCGTTATAACGCGCCTTTTCTTGTCCTTATAGAAATGCATGACCCCTTTAATGGATATGTTATTGGACTCCGTTGCGCCGGACGTGAAAACAATTTCTTTCGGGGAGGCGCCAATCAGAGATGCTACTTGAGCGCGTGCGTTTTCGACAGCCAAATCGGATTCCCAGCCGTACATATGTGTGCGAGAGTGAGGATTGCCGAAGCGAGACATGCTGTAAGGAAGCATGGCATCGAGCACTCGGGGGTCTACAGGAGAAGTTGCTTGCACATCCAGATAAAGAGGCCTTCCAGAAATTTTCACACCTTTCATCGTGATTCCCGTTGAATCCTCATGGTGTGGAGGCTCAGCCGCCGCCGCCGCCGCCGATGTAGACAGTAGCTGGCGGCGGAGTTGATGGGTGGAATTAGCAAGGTGTCGCCGGAGATGGGAAGCAATCAGCTTCGAGGTCATTGGATTGGACTCCGGGGTAGAGACCCGACGCAATAGAGAGATTGGTGTTCGAAGTTCGAACGAGATCGAGCTTCGAGGGCATGCTATTCACGCCCTCGCCCTGTTAGGAACATTTTATCGTTATTTCATTTTTCTTTTTTCATTGTGGAGAAAATATATTAAAAAATTATTATTTCATTATTTCACTTTTCTTAAACTTTTGGGTTCAAAAAGCATATCCATGCCCTTCCAATTTTTATTTGGAAAAATATCATTGAAGGACAGTTAGGATATTTATTTTCAAGTAAATATTAAAAAATTATAAAATATCATTACATAATTAAATATTGATTTGAAAATATATTTAGATGAAAAAAAACTATAATACCCATATTTTTTAATTAATAAATAATCTTTCATTAATTAGTAAATATCATTACAAAAAGTTATTCACTAATTAGTAAATAATTTTTTTAATTGACAAATAGTCTTTTATTAAAACCTATGTGTGATTTTTTTTTTTATTGGAAAGTGTTAGGCCTATATAATACAAAGCACTTACAATATAAGACTGAGATTAGTATTAAATTTTTTATATTTGATATGAAATAATGAAAAATTTAATCTCAATTTTAATTTCATCAAAGTAGAGTTACTCAATATCACCTACCTTTCAGTATAGAAAAATTAATCTTGGATTAATTGTTTTTTTTAATCAAAATGCCCTCCATCCTCCCCACTCTTGTCTCTCCTTTTGCCCTCCACCCGCTCCCTCTCATCTCTCCTTTTGCCTTCCAGCCTCCACCCCTCTTCACAGTCATGATGGCGATAATGATGTCAACCACACATAGGCACAATGTTGATGCTTGAATTGAACCTGGAAGAAGAACAACAACAAAGATGGCACAAGGTGGTTATGATGATGGGTTTAAGCATAAATTGCCGGTGATTGGAAAAACAAAAAAGGAAGGTCTTAGTTAGTTGATCTACATCGCCGGTCTAAAAAGAGGAAAAATGAAGGCCTTTTTGTGCCGTTATAACCCGCATGCATCACTAGTTTCATCTTCAATACTTTCCTTTAATGTCCATCAGATGAGACAATGAAAAAACCAAAAAAGGAAAAGCAACAAGAAAAATAGTGGTCTTTTGTGCCCCTGCCGTGCTCTCAGGGAAAAAGGAAATTGATGGGGTGTGAGATGAGTTATAGGCTCTAGGTTACATATTTTTCTTTTAATTATTTTAAGGGTATTATAGTCTTTTCATTATTTATATGTAATTATAAAATAAAAATAAATATTTTCTTTAAATATTATTATATATTAAAGATAATTTTAAAACCCCTCCTCAATTTCAATCTCAATGTCAAGTCTTTTTAAATTGAGACTTGTGTACAAACAGGCCTTGAATTTTCATTAAATAAATGTATTGCGGCCAATGATGTTCGCCATTAACTCAGTCATCCTCGCCTTGGGTAGAGAAAGCAGCCACGTACACAGCCCTCGTTCTCTGTATCTCTCACTCACTCGTCCTCTTTGCGAGACTCAGATACGGTGCGATTCCTTTCTCTGTTGCAGACAGTAACAACTATCTACGTTTTGTATCCTATTAATGATCGTCCCCTTGTTTTTGCATCGTTCAGTAGCGAAAATGGTTTTGTTTAGATCTTGGCGTTCAATACATGGGAATTGTATAAATCTTATTGCGCTTGCTTATGAATCGGGATGATATGGCTAGCTATAGCTGAAGTCAAACTGACATTTATTGCTGGTTTTCTAGTTATTGATTATCAGCATCAGGTCCGTGAGTTATGTTGCATGTACTCACATTGTCCTAATAAAGATAAATTGTTGTTGCTTTCTCAAGGTTTTGAAGCTTTGGAGCAATATGAAAATGCCCGTACCGATTGGTTTTGGCTTGTCTGGCATAGTGGACGTATGAGCTTTACTAAAAAGTAGTGGATTGTTTATACGAGATGCATCTGTCAAGATATCAAAGATAATAAAGCAGCAGCATTGCCAAATTGTTAGCATTATGTTATCTCCTAGACTAGATATCTAGTAAATCACTAAGTCTTATGTAGTGTCTACTTTGAATTTGTTTCTTAATGTTTTTAAGGGATTTTAACATCAAGTAGTTTTGTAATGTTTTTTTCACCAGTTATTCAGTTGGGTCATGTCTTCACATACATGAGAGTAAAAGTATGATTCACAAAGACTTTGACTAGATTCAAATTCTCTCAAGTATATACATGTGATTAGTCAGCATCTTTTTGCTATTTTTTGCCAACTACTTTTTATTGTTAAAATAATAAATACAAGATATTGACACAATTCCACGAAAACGTTGGAAAATTTTTATATACTGAAAAGATCTTTGAACTGAACCATATTGTCTACAAAACTTGAAGAAAATGAAGAAAGTAAAATTGAAAATTTATTTTTGGTGGTGTTTGTATGACAAAATGATTCCTGTAAGATAACTTTGTAATGGTTATTGAAAATAGAATTTATTTGATCAGGTATCCATATTGTCATGTGAATGAAATTTCATGGAGGTTACTCTAGTTAAGTAGGTTTCCCTGTCAACGGAAATAAGCACTCACCAACAAAAAGAGGAACATAATCACAGATGTGACCCTAGGTGGGAAATGTGGAGAGTGAACTTGTAAACTGGGAGGTGCATGTCCGTTTTGACTTGATGGTTGGTCGACTTCAGTAGTGGTGGTATTGGTTTCAGTAATATTGTTATTTTTAGTAACAAGCAGAGGGCATGAATAAGCCAACAAGGCAGATCCGCTGCTACTAAAGCCGCCATTAATTTTCAATAACCAATGGTTTTGGTGCTAATAGCCATCTCATGTTGCAGATTATGGAGTCCATGTCTCACTCTTCAACCTTCCTTCTACCGGTGATTCCACCAGAGAGAATCAACCTTCTTTAACCTACGCACTCATTATTCTTAACCAGCACCTGCCGAGATTCACTCCTCTGCTTTGGGAGCATGGTACCTTGTTTTTGCACCTCAACTCTTCACTCTTATTCTGTGGACGGAATTTGATTTCTTCTAAGTTTGGATCATCTGATGTTTGTTGTATTTTTCTCCATTGTCGTTTTGTGTTTTTCTGCACCACAGCACAAATATGAGTTTGTGCTGATGGGGGTGCCAATCGGGTGTATGATGAAATGCCTCTGCTTCTGTCCTTATGATGCCTCGCATGTTCAAACCAGGTTCATTTTTTGTTCCTAATAATTTATTAGCTAAATAAATAATTCAGTTAAATTTTTATGCCTAGTGTATAGTCCTTTGCCACTTTTGTTTTTTTGTTTTTTTTTAGTTGGGCATTTGCATTTTGCACATTTCATTTGTTAATTTAGTTCTAAGTAACTGAGTTAAACTATGATGCTAGCTCTAAGTAGATGCTAACTTGCTTTGTGCTACTTGTGAATAACTGTAAACTGAGAAAACATACGAAAGCCAAATAATTGTGTATATAAATTACTACTGTGTACGTTGAACTATTTGGCCAATTGTTGAACCAAGGAAATTTATCCATGCTATCATCTATGGAAGTGATCGTGCGGCAAATGTTCTTTTGATAAATTGCTCCAACTATTGGTACCCACGAACAAGGCACTTACTACTAGCTCATTTTCACGATTGAATTGCTGGGCATCGCATTTGATATTTTGTTAATCTAATCGTTTATATTATGCTTACTGTTCATTGACAAAAATATAGAACACATCTTATATGTCCTCTAGAAGTAGCAGTCGTCATGTCTGTGAGTTGATTGATTAAAATATTTTCTAATAATATGTTTCTGTACAGAGTACACAGAATGCAATCTTGCTTTTAGTATCAATGTCATTTCATAATTCCGCCTTTGATCTGAGGAGTCAAGTTGGATTAGATTAGACTTAAAAAAAAAAGTAATTTTGACTTTCTAGTGTTCTAAAGGCAATTAATTTGATGCTTCTTTTGATGACAGTATGGTTTGCTATCTTGTTCTTCCAGTTGCAGACTTCATTTAACAACATGATAGGTTTCTATTAGGTACGTGCCAGATGCAATCAAAGGTGACATGGACTCAATTCGGTCTGAAGTACTTGACTTCTATAAAAACCTGGTACGGCTCTAATTCTGTGTTTGTATGGGCTTTTCTTCTCTCATTGTAGGTTTATGTGTGCATGTTTCCCTACTGGATGGGATGAATTGAATTCAACTTTCTTCTCAACACTTTGTTGTCACTTGCTTTATTCTTTACTTGAAATCTTTCAGTCATGTATGCTTGTTTGCCCCTTGCAGGGAACTAAGATAATAGATGAATCTCATGATCAGGACACCACAGATTTACACAAATGTGTTGCACATATATGTGACCTTACATCAAATATGGATAAATCATCAGTAAGTTAAATCAGTTCCAACGTCTTGATTTCTATTTCTTTTATTTGCATATTTCATTGTATCATGACTTTAGTTTTCAAGGAAGCAGTCTTGGCCTGGCACTCTTTGATACCATAATTGATTTTCTTTATTTCCTGCAATGTATGGTAGTTAAGGATTGTTGTAACTGGAGCACTTGGTGGGCGATTTGACCACGAGATTGGGAATATTAATGTTCTGTGCCATTTCCCAGATACTCGAATTATCCTTCCATCTGATGACTGCCTCATTCAACTTCTTCCAATGAACTACCATCATAAGATTTATATTCAATCTTCTGCTGAGGGGCCGCATTGCGGACTCATCCCCATTGGGATGCCATCTAGTAGTTCTACTACCACTGGACTCCAATGGGATCTTTGTAAGTATATCATATATGCATTATATGATTATTATTATTATACTATAATGATTGTTTTATTTCAAAGCTTCTAATTAAATTTAAATGAAAAGAGGGTTGTCTTAACCTCTCATGAGTGGAATGATAATTATTGCCTGTGAGATTCCACAATGAAAATTAATTTTTATATGGCAGTGGTAGTGTAGCAGTAAGAATTTCCTTTCCTGTTTTGTTTTTGTTTTTTGTTTTTGTTTTTTGTTTTTTGTCTTTTGAGCATGAAATGGCCTGATATTCGGAAGTCATATTGGGTTTCAACTAATTTGGGTCGAGTTGGGAAGGACCAAAAGGGTAGCAAAGTTTTCCCTACAAGCTTTTAAAGTAATTGCATACGCAAGGCTTAAACCAAGACCACTAATTTAACTAGGGTTAAAGGACATTTTTGCTTCTCAACCATTCGCTTAAAGAGCATTTGGTATCCTAAACCTTCATGTGGTACAGTTTTTTTCCTTCAATGTTTGAAGCACCTTATCATTAAAAAATTAACTATAACCGTTAACTGACTTTAAAATTGCAGGAAAGGATCTCAAAAATTTCAAAAAAAAGGATCCATAAAATTACACATAAATATGTTATAAGAAAATTAATATTAATTAAGACCCCTAAATTACATGTAAATAACATGATACAAATGTTATTTCTTACCCATGTGAAAGACCAAATTACAATTTTGATCACCTATTATTTTAGGGATTTAATCGATATTAATTTTTTTATAGGGTATTTATTTGGATTATTATGGATCCTTTCTTGTAATATTTAGGTCTCTCTCTCTCTCTTTTAATTTTTCTAGTCAACTAACAATTAAAATTAAATTTTTTAACTGCAGGGTGCTTAATGCATCATTTTTAAAAGCTAAAGAGAGAAATAGCAACACTTGAAAGTTTAGGATTACAGGTGCTTCTGAGGAATAGTTGAAGGGCAAAAATGTTCTTTTAATTCATTTAACTCACATACCTCCTTAGTAATTGAGTTATTGGTCTTTGGTTGAGTGATTAACTACACTTGTTAAAGGATTGACCCAAAAACAAACAAACTGCACTTATTAAAGGGGTGATAATTACTGCCCCTGATAATCCACCAAAATTGATTTTTATATGGCAAAACTAGTCTGTGTTACAAAGGATTCACCCTTCTTGTGTGAGTGTTCTGAATGACTAACTACTCTTATTAGCAGTTTCTAAGATAACACAATGTGCTTATATGATGCTTTGGTTTGATAGGGATGTGATGGTTCTGATGCATAAATCTTTTCACTACTTGATTAGTTTACCCTCAGCTGTGATCTCTTTGGGTACGAATCTAATATCAAACATCTCATCTTACCTGTTTCAGATGAGACGAAGATGAA
>NW_026556016.1:0-43880 GCF_029017545.1 Prosopis cineraria | reverse complement strand
AATTAAAGTTATTATACGGCTGATTTTGTTTTTGTTTGGTATTGCGTGCGTGTTAGGGTGGGGGTTAGATATGTTAGGGACAAATTTTATGCATAAAAATGCTTTGTATTCTCATATTAAAAAAATGAAAATTTGAAAAATTTAAATTGTGACTTTAACCCGAAGCTTGTTGAACTTTTGCCTTTAACCCGAAGCTTGTTGAACTTTTGCCTCCGATTGATGATGATGTTGACGTCAGCCCTCACAATCACGAACATATTAACGTAAACAGAGCAATCTTGCACTAACAACCGTGCCAGATGGAACGTTTCGAATTTGAATATTGTATATTTAAAGAGATTGAAAATATATACTACCACATTTAAAATATTATAATATTCGAGCTTATATCAATTAGTTGTATTAAAAATACAAATACATATATAATCTAATTCAAGAGAGGATTATATATATTTGGGATGGCTTATTATATATATATTTTTTTGCATGAGCACCTGATGTTTTGGCTTCCTTATTCAAACTGTGAGGACTTAATGAGACTCAGACTAATCCAAATCAAGGCACAATAAACATTATAAAGATGGACGCTCTTGATCACTTATATTACTATATTTCTTAAGACTCGAATCCTTTTTGTGTCTTATGCTTGAAACGCAAGAGATTAATATGTGTGATGCTGATATTAACCATCAAAATTGATGAGAATGGCATTTCTCAATTTAAGCGTGCAGTCATTTTTTGCACATGATTCATGCTGATTTTTCTGTATCATTTTAATTTTATTGAATATTCTCTAAAAGACAAAGACAATGATATTTATTTTATCATGAGGATTAATGTAAAATAGAAAGAAGCTTACAGAGTTAATTAGTATGGTGCAAATTAAAAACTATTGATCGACGTTAGCAATATTGTGAATGTAATTAACCTCGATATCATAATTTGCCGGCTTTAATCTTGTTTTTATCATTTTTCGCCTTAAAACTGTCTGCCAGCTGTTGTCACAGTTCATTTTTGCTTTGGTATTTTGTTCTGATTAATTAGCTTGATCATTCTTCTCTTGATATGGGTTTTTTGACTTTTTCACATCGGCTTCGTACAACTGTCAATCTCCTGTCAAATCTTCAAAGGAATGACGCATCCATTCCCATCAAATTGGGAAGCTTTTTCGTTAAAAAAATATATTAGGAAAAATATTATTCAAGAATAAAATAATGACAAAATATTAAACAATGACAATTTTTTTTTACATATTACTGTGGGATGGAGGACTAATTTAAAAATAATTTTAAATGTAAAAAATTATAATACCTTTACTTTTTTAATTGATAAGTAACTATTTATTAATTAATAAGTACTTATTTATATTTAATAAAAAGTCATTCATTAATTGATAAAAATTTAAAAATTTAAAAAAGCTTCATTGTAGGAAAGAACAAATATAGATGATCATGTTTTAATGAGTAGACATTTATTAGTTAACAAATACCTATTCAAGTCATTCACTAATTGATACTCCATTTGTTTAAAAATGTAAGATATTTTTTAAGGAGTTAGGTGTTTAAAAAAATATAAAGTATTTTTAGTCTTTTGAGATGTAATTATTATCTTTTTTTAAAGTATCCTTATTTATGAATGACTTTATATTTATTATAGAGTATTTAATAGGGGTAAATATTAAAAAACAGGATTAATTTGAAAGTAGATAACTATTTTATTGGAGGGTAAAATTTAATTAAAAATGTCTTATATTTTTGAACGAAAGTAGTAAGTTTTAGAATATGAAAGAGATTAGATGTGAGATAGAGAAATGTAGATCATATTTCAACAAGCAGTCATTCATTAATTAACAAGTATACATTTGCATCTAATAAGAAGTCATTCGCTAGTTAATAAGTTTAAAAATATGAGAGATAGTTGTGGAAATGGATAGGTGTAAATCATATATCAATAAGTAACTATTTGTTAATTAACAAGTATCTATTTGCTAATTAATAAGTTAAAAAAAGAAAAGAAAAACAGGGTAGTATAATCTTTTTTTATATAAAATTATTTTCAAATCAACCACTTGATTTTACATTGATATTTTAAAGTTTTTTAATCCTTATCTTGCGTCCACTTGTTTTGCAAGCCTTGGGTGTGTAGAAATTAAGATTAAGAATTGAGGATTGCTTGGTTCAACTTATTAATTGAGTCGAATCAATTTATCTTAAGATTTTAGAATCAAGTTATGTATAGCAATGTTAGATAAAAATATTAAAAGCATTCTCAATATATTTATGAAATCATAACTGATAAAACAATCTCATATGGCGGGAGAATTCATCTTAGTTTAAGTGAGTAGTGGTAATACCCTTAAATTTTTCAGGAACCGAGTGATATCCCAATGTATTAAACAAGATAGTAACGCAGTTGGGTTTGGAGGAATGGATCAAGTTGATACAATTCAAGTAACACTAACATCCCAAGTTTAAAATCCATAAAAAAAAAATTGTCAAAAAACTTCCATTCTTTATCTATAGCTTAATTTGATTCAAATTCAAATCATTCTGTCCTATAAAATGATGAATGACTCCCACTGAATTATACTATAAAGTGGGATGGTCATTATTAATAATATTTAATAATTTATCATCGTTTCAAAAGATAGAGATCAAATTGAGGGAAAGATTGGTTATTAACTTGATCGAAAACTTGATAAGTCCATATATACACATTCATAAGTCATAAATTTAAATATTGCAGTTTATTCTCAAATTTCATGCAATTCCATGGGATCGGATTCAAACTAGTTCATGAAATTATATATCCAATCAGGAAAGAATCGAACCCAATCGGGGCTAGAATGCAAGACTATGTTACAATGGGAGGCCAAAATTAATTTTAACAATTTTTTATTAACATGTAAAAGCAATGTAAATCCGTCTCTTATGTAATATATTAATAAAAATTATACCAGTAAAAACTAGTGTATATATTATTTTTAAAATTTCACGAGAATGCCATGGCCATGGGTGAAGAGAGGATCCAAAGTAGTGCCTGCAATTTGTAAATATAAAATCTAAACAGTAATACTGTAGCTGGTTCAACACCTACAATTATTGATCTCTTGTGCTTCATTTAAATGTACAAAACCTGTGCATGTATACGTATAACAGAAAATTATTGAACAAAACCATGAGAATGAATTCAAGAACCAGAAAGAGCAGCAGCATGAGAAGAAGAAGAGTTCATGAAGCCAAACATGGAAGTTTGAAAGGCAAGGCTCATTGAAAGCCTAATGATTTGGAGGAGGCGAGGAGCATGGCCTTCATCGTCCTGGTCGAGTGGTGACGGCTGAGGTTGTCTCAGTTTGTAATTACCTTCCTGACCTTCTCTGTTTGAGTCACAATTACTGTTAAGCCACCGGGTTGCTTCGTTAATTTAGTGAGCGGATATCTTTACACCAGTTAAATTTAGAGGGTACAGGTTTAACATTAGTTACTATTTTTATAGTGTTAATATTTTTTATTTTAATAGATACAGAATCAAAAATAAAAATAATTTTATTTTAAAAATTATAAATTTAAAACTATAAATATGAACCGCCTAAATTGGATTTAATTTGTTCAAATCTCGCCTCTGTAATGGGTACTGAGCAGAATCATATTCTTTCCCTTGTTAGGAGAGGTGGTGGATAGTCCAATTATTGAAAAATTATATCTGACAAATTAAATTTAATTATAAACCATATTTATAATAAAATGTTTATAAATTTTAATTATTTGAAAGTTCAAAATTTGGTTGACTTTTACAAGAGTTATTCCAAAAAAATTATTAACAACAGCTTTTTAAAATTTAATAACTATGTTTTCAAGTACATTATGTAAGTTTTGAGCAACGAGTTATATTATTTTGACATGTAAACAGTACAACTTACTAAAATTTATATTTTCTATTATTTGTGGAATTATAAAACTACTTTGGTTTTTGTTTTTAAAAAATCCTTAAAAAGCATGAATATTTTTAAAACTTGGATCATGAAATATAGTTATTCCGTAGGGACTTCTAATTAGATAAGATGAATGAAACGGGGCCTGTTGTGGTAAAAAATCCAGTGGAATTTTAACCCGTCGCTTACGAAAACGTTTGATTTAATTTTCTTTTCAAGCTCAAGTAAATATTTAGTCCTTTAATTTTATATAAAATTATATTTTAATTCCTTATTTTTATAAAGTATCTTTTTAGTCCTTTAACTTTAATAGTATTAGTTTTATCTTGATAAATTTTCACATTATACTTTTAAATATTGACAAAATGTTTTTAAATATTGAGATATTAAATTTAATTTTTTCAAAATAACAATGATTGATATAAAAAATAATCATTTAAAACTATTGAATGTTAGAGTTAAAGGACTAAAGAAATACTTTATAAAATTAAAGGATTAAATTAAAATCTTATATAAAATTAAAAGATTAAAAATATACTTTATACTCCTTTCTATTAACGGAAGAACAAGGCACCATCGTCACTCTAGTGGAAGTATATTGAACTAGTCCCTCGTAAAATATAAACTAGCATATATTTATTCTATATACGAAACACTTGTTCCAGGGTGACACATAAATTCATGGAGACATTTTGAGCTTAACCCTAGAATTAAATAGCAGTTTCTTCCGTGAGGAAGGGTTCCATATGTCCACATCTTCAGAAAGTTTAGGTGCTATAGCTCTGCATCAAAAATTAATAGAAACCTGATAATGAGCAAGGCTAAACTCCACAAAAAAAGATCTGACTCAGATGAACACGAGACAATGATGGATGTTATACCTAAATAAGGTGGCATGGCTCCCGAGTTACAACATATTCTGGTGCCGAAGTCTTAGAACCGTCTAATCACGAACAGTTTGGTGTAAATACGATGCCAGCGCTCTCTTGCATAGATAACCCAAAAGATTAAAGACAGCATTACAGCTGCAGATACGACGACCAGTCCAACGTAAATCCAGAGACTATATTTCAGCAGATTGGGGCAGTAATTGTTGCTGATGTTTTTGAATGTTTTCCGGACAAAGCTACAGTCCGCCAGATTGATTAAAAAT
Source organism: Prosopis cineraria (assembly GCF_029017545.1). Taxonomy (NCBI): domain Eukaryota; kingdom Viridiplantae; phylum Streptophyta; class Magnoliopsida; order Fabales; family Fabaceae; genus Prosopis; species Prosopis cineraria. The sequence goes on along the minus strand of NW_026556016.1, from coordinate 38,796 downwards.
GGACTGTAATGGTACAAGCCATAGCTCACATTCACAGCCGCTACCATTTGGGAGTATATGGCTGGGGTCATCCTGCCGGGTGAGGAGCAAATGCCCGATGATGAGACCCGGCAAGTGTAATTCCTCCAAACCTGCTTGTAACAATGCAAAATATAATATATTATTAGCACGTAATTTGGATGGAAATAAGTAGACAGTGACTCATTTTGGTCCACCAAAAATGGTTTCTTTATCGTTTTGATAGTTGATTCTCCAAGGATAGGAGATTATCATTCTGTGGACTTGGAACAAAACTATGCTTGTGGTTTGTGACACATACTGATTATGTCAGAGATGGTCCAAGATCAAGGGGTTAAAAACCATGATCTGGGTAGCAATGTCTGGGAAGCAATGTCTGGTCAGGATTTTCGGCCACAAAATTTCACATTCGAATGGAAATAATCTACCTTGGTAGCGTCATGCAAGGTCACTTCCCCAACGGCACACTGCCTGGGTGTGAGGTTAGAATCGAATGGACTGCAAAGGAAAGGCATTGGGGGCCCTGATTGATTGTAATACAGGGGTCCAGCAGAAGATGGGAAATTCCTATTTGTGACATTGGAAATGATGGAGTCAACTATCATAACAAGTTGGTATGTCACTTCCTTGCTTCGGAATAAGGCTTCCTGGGCTGTTCCATTGTCCACGCATGGAAGAATATTATCCAAGGCTGTATGAGCTGTAGGGTGCTGAACCCACTCATCCATAGCAACACATGAATCTCCCACGACACTAGTGAAAATATGCAAGAAGGCAACTATATATAGTTAATATATGCAGCATAAGTGAAAATAACAGCCATGAACTTCATCAAATGATATAGAATGAGCATCCCCACAATTACTGCAAAAATGAACGGATAAAACAAAGTCCCAAACGAGATTTTAATAAAGCTTTCAACAAATGATTGTTCTCTCTCTTTTTCTCTCGCGTTGACAATTTTTTTTTTTTTTGACCAAAGCATGACTTAGCAAGTCTTGTGTCATGTACACATGTATGCCAAACTTATGTACAGGCACATGACATCATAAGCAAAGGTTTTAGCTCAGTACTAAATTTATTGAAAAACTTGTATCTGATTTTTTTCCGTGATATTCAATTTCGTAACTTCTGATGCTGTCCTGTTATTCGTTGTTTTGGCTACAGAACAATCTGTAACAGTATTTTTCTTTCCAATAGGCAGCACGGAGAAATTGTCATGCATTAAACCAATTCATTCCAGGCACAATTTCTAAAAATTTACAGGACATTAGGCAATAGTTAGTTCCTAGTTGATAGGTCACAACTCAATGCAAAAGCTAAAAAAGCCTACTAATATTGCACCAAAAATCTGATATCAGCAAGACCACAAGCACCGAAGCACATCCTTTTTCAAACTTCCAGATACAAACCCCACGGAAGGCAGGACCTGAAAATTTACTTATATAATAAAGCTTAACCCTGATTTTACCAGGAAAAAAGGGCTTAGCCTCAAATCTCCAGGTCATTTCTGCATAAGTAAAAGGAGTTTGTTCATAATACACTGATGACAGATGTTAAAACAACAGTTAAAGCACCATATTTAACAATCTAAAAATATACTCAACATTTCAACAAATTTCATCATATAAGATTCTTCCACTCTATTTCAGCTCGCAAATCACAAGCAGTCCACGGCTAAGTTATATCTAATAGTTCACAAAAGCTCTTAGTTGATTCCACATAATTGACCTGAAATTTGTTTAATATTGCTTGAAAAAGGTTGTCTTCAAGGTTCCCTATCAAGGGCAAATTCTCAGACTACATACATAACTAAGTTCTAGGCTTTATCTCAATTCCCACGAGGGCAAAGAACATAGCAATAGGCTAACGAAAAATGTTTCTATGTCAGGATGTATCTATGAAATTAAGGCAACAAGTACAATCTAATTGGATATTCCATGCAAGAAAAAACTTACTTATGAAGAAATAGAAATACACCGCACAGAATAAATGTGCCAGCAACAAGAATCCAGCCAACAATAACCAAGCTGCAGCAATCAGAAATGCATCAGTTACTGACTGATAACTTAAATGGAATATAATAAAAATTGCAACTAAACAAACCAGAAGGGGGACACCTAAATATCTTGGTGAGTATGACTTACAAGTATACAAGAGACTGAATCCCACACATGGAAAATACTGCAAAATAAAAGTTATCACAAACAAAAGCAAATGAGATATGATTTTTCTAAAACTTGAGTATAAGCAATAACACCAGAATATATAAGACGATCATGAAACATACAGAATCCAAGAAATGCAAGAAAGAGCATAGCAGCAGCGACAATGATCAGAGTCGATCTCCTACAGGGAATAGCAGAGGATGAATATATGTAAGAGATATTACAAACGCTAGATTGAGATTATAAACTTTTACTTACATTCCATTTATGCCATTTTGTATATCCTTTGAATTCTGCTTAGTCTGGCTAGAAAGCGTGGCAGCAGCATTGTCTATTTTTGATTTAACATCGTTGATGTTCTTCTGAACATTTGGTGGCAAAAAAACTGCATCAACTCCAATCACCTTAGCTGTATCAAGATAACTCGACACGCTCATGAGATTTTTAGCAGTGAAGTCAGCCTGACTCACAACATAATCTAGAGTTTTTGAGGTGCTGGTGTAAAACTTTCCTTGACCAGTGTACAGGATAACGCATCCAGCTCTGAAATCATTAAAATTACACGCATAAGGAGTCACAAAAGTGCCGGCAAAAACAAACAAGCATAACACAAGATTCGTTTTCAGGAGATGGGGGGAGAGAGAGACATTGCCGCAAGGGTGAAAAGGATGAGGAAGATCAGGGACAAAGCATAGGCTACTCGAGAATAGCCATAAGGCTCTGTAGGACAACAACAGTAACACAGACAGATGAGGGATAAGCAAAGCCCAAACATCACGAACCAGGCTGCCGCAATGACAAAGAAGGGAACCGCAGTAAAAATTACTGACTGCACGAGGGTAAGAACAAGTTAAAGTTAGCGGTGCATTACTGCATTATAATACCGGAAGCCTACCTAGACAAGAAGAAACATTAAAAATAATCAACTTTAAATACATAATCCTCCAATAATATTTATAAGACGTTCATCGAAATTTAAGAAAAACTTCACAGATAATTGATTTTTTTAAATTTTTTTCATGAATTCTCAAGTTTATTCCTTTTAAATATATATACTTCAATACTGTACTTTTTCTCAATATGATTAATGAAAGTAAATGGGAAAATTTATAATAAAAGCAAAGAACATGTCATATAAGTAGGACAATCCCCCCCCTTTGCATTATAAATTGAACAAGTACATATATACATGTACAAGACAACATTATATCCGTATATTCAAACTTGGTCTGGAATTCAAGGACCTCACCTCGCATTGTCTGTATTTGCACATTAGTATGAAGAACCAAGAGCTTACAGAATCAACAACTAAAGCTAGAGAAGATAACAGAGTGCCGTCAATTTCAAAACAAACTGCTCCGTTTCTTTTGTTAATATAAGCAAAAAATATACTATGTTATCACCATTACCGAGAGAGAGAGAGAGAGAGAGATGCAAAAAGTACATGACGAGGGAAATTTCAGGAAAAAAGAAAACAGAGAGAAATAAAGAAACTAACGGCATAATAATGTTGATTGCTGATATTCCAACCGCCATTGTAAAGATTAAAATGGTCGAGCGGATCTTTCCGGCGAGTTCTTTCCCGAGCCAACACGAGAGACGTTTTGGCCGCAGTGTCGTCGGCCAGTGGTCTCCTCATATCCTGCGTCAGCTTCGCATGATACGGTCTTAAGCTCACCAAATCCACACTATCTAAAAACCATACTCAAACTTTAAAAATAAATAAAGAACAACAAATTGTAGACAAAAAACAGAAAGACAAAGAAAGATTTTACCGGGGATGACAGAATGGAGAGGATGAGAACTCGGTGAGGCAGAAATGAATAACACAGCGAAGAGAAATAGAAAGAAAAAGAGACGAAGAAAACAAGGCTTCGATCTGAACCACAACATTGTGTCAATGCTTGTGTTTCCGTTCACCATTCACATACGCACTGACTTTAGAGAGAGAGAGAGGGGGGGGGGGCGAAGAAGAAAGAGATAGTGAAAATGGTTGGTGCTCTGCTTTATTTGCAGGTGAGATTTTCCGCGTTCAATTCCATTATGTTGCGTTTTGGAAAGCGGTTGACCTTTTTATACTTTGTTTGGCCGCAACATTTTGTGTGACCAAAATACCCTTTATTCTTTTTTTTTAATTGATAATAAATGAATATGCTCCGGCTTTTCGCAGCTGATGGCTTGATACTTTCTTGATGCTCTACTTCCGCTACGTCGAGTGCTGACAAGGCGCGCCCACAAGATTGGTATACTCACTGTTGAAATGACAATCTTGTCCACCCTTTCAGCACAATGATATACTACTAGCATAAAATATAAAATTTAAAAAAAAAAAGACTTATGTATAACTATATAAGTAGAGTTTTTTGGCAAAAAATGTTGACAAATTGTAATTGTAAATATTTTAAAATATATAACTATATGAAAATTTTAATGTGAAATGAATTAAAATATTGCATATAACAATAAATTAAGATGAAATATATCAAAAAATAATTTAATAAAAAGTTATCTCATGCAATTTTTCAATTTATTATTTAAAATGACAAATTAATGATGACTTATAACTGATTTGAGCGTTAGCTATGTCAAAACATGAATTTCTTGCATCTATGTAACTGATTTGAACATTAGCTAGGTAACATATAAATGTGGGAGAAAATTTTAGGTAAATTTGATATACCACATCATCTATAGCCTGCTTAATAAAATTATATTAATTGAATCAAATAAAATATAGTGTGTCATTATTTTAATGATTTTATTTTTATAATGTAATATCTATTTAATTTCTTACCTTTTTTTTTTATACTACCATCAATATCATAATTAATTTACATGTAATGCTATTTAAATATCATGTTTTATTGGATGGATTATAGATGACATGGTGTATCAAGTTTATTTAAGAATTTCTCTAAACATGGAAGTAAAACATGCATTTTGAAATTATGAACATACATTTGATGCAAACTGTATTATCCATTTTTAATTTTATTAGTTTTGTGCATGCTGAGGTTAAGTATTATACCAATTGTAGGCATGATATGTTTACCATTTTCAAATCGGTTTAACTTCCAAAACGATATTTTTGTTAATCAAAGTTGAAATTACACGAGATAAGTAGATATGAATTTTAAAAACTTGAGATCTTCATCAACCTTGATACTTATTATTGATTAGAAATATGATTTCGTAGTGATATATGCTCAAAATATATCTATACAAATAACTGATTTTTTTAAAAAAAATTTACAACTCGGAACATTTTAAGCATTTTGATCTATTAAATTATATTTATTCAATTCAGGAAACTAGTTCATTGTGCAATGTGCATATAAAGTCAGTTGCAAACTTTAGAATATTTATAGATAAGTATAACTGAAGATTTAGGTATAAGAAAGTATAATTTCACCCACCAACTATATTTTTTCTTTACTATTCTTCTTACTTAAGGAAAGATTTATATATCTCTCTGTGTGTGTTATGAGGGATAGTTTATGAAAATGACCCAAACTCGATCTACTTGCACTTTACGCTTGATTTTTATTTTTCATGTTCATCTTGATAAAGTGTTAATTATTTATTTTAGCAATTTTGCTCTTGTCTATGGTTAATACACCCAATCCATTCATAATTATTTAGCGTACATTAACTTAGGTGAAAATAAAAAGATATTGGGAGACTAATTCTGAAACAATAAATTTATAATGGGTTAATATACAATTTAAATCTTGATCTATAAGTTTAGGGGCAATTTGAACCCTAAACTTTTGAAAGGTATATTTTAAATTTTAAATAATTAAAATTGAGATAATTTCGCCCATGTAAAATGTCAACAAATATTCATTAAATTAGGGTTTAATGTGCAATTTTTATCAAATTTTACACTCCCCTCTCCCCTCCTTTCGTGAAAATTGCATTCTTGACCTCATTTTGTCGGACATTTGTTGAAATTTAATAGTAAGAATAAAATTATTTTAATTTTAATTGTTTAAGTTCAAAATATATCTTTTAAAAGTTTAGAATTTTTCACTTTTGAATTTATAGTTCAAAATTTAAATTGTATATTAACCCATTTATAATTGTTAGATCTTTGATTATTTTTTTTTTGTAAACTCCTGTAAATATTAATTAGAAAATTGCAAATTTATAAGTTTTAATCAGACATTTAAAATATAAATATAATTCTCAATTTGTAAATAAAATTCTTACTTGCAAATTTTTAAAACAATATTTACAATTTAGTTTTTTTTAATTATTTGTCAGTGTTATGAATTCTCTATTTTGGGATTTTATTATCATTCTCCCAAGATATTTCTTAAAATTATAAAATACCTGCATTTAGATTTATTTTTCAGTTTCGAATTTTTTATCATTAAGTTGGGTAAAAAACCTCAGTAAGAAACAGATGTAATGTTCAAAAAAATTAAATAAAATTATCACAAGCAATGTCAAGTCATTAATTGAAACAACATTCTAAGGACGATATGAACTTTCATAAAATCACCTTCTAATTAGAATGAGTAATAATTTAACTAACATTCAAAATAACTACAAAATATTACGCAATTACTTATGCACACATAATAATAGGGGATAATGTCTGCATAGAATTATATGTAAAATAAAAGTTATCTTAAAATTTAAAATAAATTGTCTAAAGCAATCATACTCAAATAACATAAAAATGGGCTAAATTAAATGACGAGCATGTTAGGTACACATAATATAATGTAAAATAAGAGATTCATTTTAAAATTTTAAATAAATTTTCACCTCTACTTTAAAAATAATAAGTACTATTAAGTAATAATTTTAAAGATCTAATAGACATGGATAAAAAATAAATAAAAAAAAATCGGTGATCAAATGAAGGTATAGTGAGCTATAGAGAATATAGCGCTTGGATAATTTTTAGCTAGCTAATGTAATTTGTCTTTATATGTCAATTTTAAATCTATTGATTTGATGAAAATCCTATCAAAAATCACTTAAAACTAAAATTGAATGACCATTACTTGCACTCGAGAACATTTGGCCGAAAAAATAGAAAGAACTTGTCCTTGTGAACATGTACATAGAGGTGTAGCTGCAAATTTTGATATGCCAAAATCAATTTAAACCTTTTGTTTAAACCAGCTTACTGGTGCACATATCAAGCAAACAACATTGTAGATTCACTATGAAAACAGTCTGCAATCCAATTAGGTGATGTGAGTGAGGAATTAGCAGTTCAGCTAAACTTTGCATGTGTTCACAGAGTTGCTCTTTACATGTGGTGAAACCTGAAAGACAGTGTTCATCATCCACAGTAAAATCACCTAATGTGCAAAACCAATTTTTTCACGAACTTTCAATCATTGCAGGGTCCTGGAAAGAAAACCTTGCAGCAAGATTTTGTCAGCTTTCTAGATGCTTCATTACGATTTTGACAACCTGCAACACCCACTGACAGTCATAATTATCCAACATACTGATATGGGTGTCCTACATGTTAACAAATAATAAGCAGAATATTCTCAAATCACTGTCAATTTCTTGGCTGAAAATTCTATTGAGCATGAGTTTCGAAAAGATTACAGCCACAAAGAGTCTAATTACTGATTAACTAAGGAAATGAACACAGGAGAAGATTTCCAAGAAAAAGAGAAGGAATTCACAGAGGAGGAAAGCCAGAGACAACAACCCAAATTCTCCACACCCTCTCTAACGTGTGCATAGTCTTTATCCTGAATTACTCTCTGAACCGTACAGGACTTTGCTTGCACTGCGTTAACGATCTGCAGCAGCATATTGTCCTTGGTGCTATTGGTCCCGTGTGGGGACCAATCCCATTTTTTAGCATAACATCTCCCTCTCCATCAGGAATGACCTTGTCCTCATGGTCAAAATCTGGAAATTGCGTGGTGAGATAAGAATTCCCAAGTCTTATTTTCCAGGCCATCCCACTGAACCTAAACACGAGGCTCCCAATTGTTAGGAACCTTGACATAACGGATATCAAGAAATTCAAGAGACTGAATGTTTGGGCCTTCTAATGAAGTAAGGAAATGTACTGAGCATCAGGGTCTCCCTCACACTTCTGAAGGATAGAAATATGAAAAACTTGATGAACTTTAGCATCAGAGGGAAGATCTAAGCGATATCGAACAGAACCCAATCTCTCTAAAATTTTGAATGAACCAAAATGCCTCATTCCCAATTTCTGATTGGGATGAAGACGAACTGATAGTTGGCGATAGGGTTGCAGCTTAACAAAGACCCTATCATCAACATTAAACTCAAGTTCAGTTCCTTTCTAACTAGCAAACTTGGCCATCCTGGCTTGTGCTCATTCCAGATTGAACTTGAGTTGGAGCAGAAGCTTGTTACGGCGCTGCAACATGGAGCGGACATCTTGAGGAGTGTCATGGTCAATGCTGTATGGTACATTTGAAGAAGGATCTCGACCATATAAAATTTTAAATGGAGACATGCCTATAGCAATGTGGTAAGTGTTATAGGAGTATTCAGCCCAAAGAAGGCGTTGAACCCAGAGATGAGGTTGCTTAAAAACATAGCAACGTAGATACATTTCAAGGCACCTATTAGGGACCTCAGACTGCCCATAGAACTGAGAATGACAGGTTGAACTCATGTTAAGGAAAGTACCTGGGCGCTTGAACAAATGACACTAAAAATTGCCGGTGAAGACTTTGCCCCTATCAGATACAATAGACTTGGGAATCCCATGAAGCTTGACAACATGCTGGAGAAAAGTTTAAGCAACTTGAACAGCACCAACTGAGGCCTTGACTGGTGCAAAATAGGCAAACTTGGACAAGCAGTCCACCACAACCATGATTACCATGAAGCCTTTGGAGGGAGGTAGTCCAACAATGAAATCCATTATGATATCATCCCAAACTTGTTGGGAATAGGTAGAGGTTGTAGCAACCTGGCAGGATGTTGAGTAGAAGATTTTGCTTGTTGACACACCGTAAATTGCCTGATGAAGCTCTTAACATCAGCCCTACACGGTTAAAAGTCTTCAGAGATCCTGCATGGAGAAGAGTGGAATTCCCATAGGATCTTGTCAATGATGGTTCAGTCTCGTGAAGGTATCACCAGGCATCCCTTCCAAAACAAGAACCCATCAATAAGCTGATAGTGGGGTAGGGCCAAAAGATTCTGCTCCATTTCTTGTATTAATCTCTGATGAGATTCTGAATCAGCCAGAGCATGTTTAATGGTGACCAGGAATGGAGTTAACGGATATGATAGATACATACAACATGAATCGGAAAGTGCATCGGCAGCAATATTCAATTGAGAAGGAGTAACCCATCAGCTTTAAGCTGTGATGGTCTGTTCGAATGAAGCTATGGCCAAATAAATAATCGTGAAATTTTGCCGTGGGTTCAAGTATAGCATGCAATTCTCAAGCTTAAACAAATTACTGCTGCATTCTAGAAGAGAGTTCCTTGGAGAAATAGGTTATAGGGTAGCCTTCTTGGGATAAAACAGCCCCAATACCTTGCCTGGAAGAATTGGTTTCAAGGATAAAGGACACTGGAAAAATCCGGAAGCACAAGAGCTGGTGCTGAATTGGAGCTTTCTTCAAATTGTCAAAAGCGATTTGAGTAGAATCATTCCAAAAAAAAAACGATCAGTAAGAGATGCTGCAATTGAAGCATATCCCTTGATAAATCTCCTATAGTAAATGGTGAGGCCCAAAACCCCCCTTAATTGAGATACACTTTAGGGTACTGCCCAATCTTGAACAGCACAAACCTTAGCAGGGTCCATTTCCACAGCCACACCCGATACACTATGGCCCAAATAGTCAATTTTGGATTGGCCAAAAGCACATTTTGAGAACTTGGCAAGAGCTGATGTTCGTGCAGCAAAGAAAAGACAGTAGATAAATGTTCTAGATGCGGATCCCAATCAGCAGTGTATTAGTATATCATCAAAGAAAACCAGGACAAATTTCCTTAAAGCAGCCGAAAAACATTCTGATAGGGCCCGTTATTTTCTTAAGACATATCAGAGGAAGTCAAAGGGGAAGAATAACTCTAGTGGAAATACTTGAACCAGTCTAGAAGTTTACCCTTCAGTCCATAGCCGTAAGGAACAGTATTTTGTGATCTTTTGTAATGATTGGGATCTTTTGGGTAGTATGGGCGATGTGTCAGTCACTGAAGGTATTAGTAGTCTTTTGTTTAGGAAGGGAGGGCTTAGAAGAAGAAGGAGACTGGAATAGTAAGGAGAGATTGGCCTCTCGAATGCCAATGGGAGTGAGACTCTTGTATGGAAGCTTGTAATCTGTGTTGCTAGAGTGTTTTATCATCTTCTAGGGGAAATAGGGTTTTGGGCCAGAATCAGAGTTCCCATGTACATCTGATTCGGTTATTCATCTCATTAATATCAAAACCTAAGTATTTTCCTCTCATATTAATTGCTGTTGCTGTCTTATTTATTACTCTTTGCTGTGATTCTGGTTTGGGACACATTATTTGGCATCAGAGCAGGTACAATCTCTGGGTGTGGTGTGTAAGGAGATATGGCGGAAAGGGTCCAGTATGCTGATCTGGAGGTACAGGAACTGAAGGAAACGGTTGGGGTATTGACCCGAGATGTAAACGGTATTAAAGAAACATTGAAGACTATTAATGATGCCTTGGTGCAAATAGAGAAGAAGATAACCGGGCCACGTGCAAACGAACAGGAAGGTCATGAGGAGGTTTCGGTGAGCAACCCAGGCGGTGATACAGACGGAAGCAAATATAGAAAGTTAGAATTACCTGTTTTTTCAGGCGAGGACCCGCTAGGATGGCTTTTTCGGGTGGAGAGATATTTCCATGTTAACTCCATTGCAGAACGAGATAAGCTTGAGGCTGTGGTGGTATGTCTTGAGGGAAAGGCATTAAACTGGTACCAATGGCTGGAGACCAGGATACCTCTGAGTCACTGGACGGAGTTCAAGAGTGAGCTGCTACGCAGGTTTCACTCTTCTCAGCCAGGGGGGGAATATGAGCGATTGTTCACATCCAAACAGGACAGGACGGTGCTGGAATTTGTTGAAGAATTCGAGCTCTTATCTGCGCCGCTGAAGGAGGCCTCTGAAGAATGCTTGATCGGTGCGTTCCGTTCTGGGTTAAAACCAGAGATCAGAGCTGAGTTGAAGTTAACGAAAACTCCGACACTGCGAGAGCTGATGGAGATGGCGGTGTGTATAGAGGAGAGGAATCGGATACTTGGAGATTGTAGAGAAACCCGGATCACCCGAACCCAACGTCCTCAGTTTGGGCCCAAACCCGAAACGCTTCAACCCATTTATTCCACACGAGTTGCGCACGTGACTGAAGGGAATCGCAACACGCACACTGCAACGTCTTCAGCTGCCGAAAATTCGAAGAAAACGGATACGAAAACAGAGCATTCCAAGGCTGCGAGCATTTCGAATTGGGGATCGTCGACGAAGAGGACGGGAAACTCACGACGACTCTCTGACGCTGAGATTGCAAGGCGACGTGAGTTAGGACTGTGTTTCAAGTGTGGAGATAAATACAGCCCGACCCACCAGTGCAAAAACAAGAACCTTCAGGTACTGATAATGGAGATGGGGGCAGAAAAGGAGAGAGAGGAAGATGACGCAGAGGCTGAACTTGAAGGAGGGGAATTCGAAAATGCTGATGAAGGGGCACAGATGGAATTATCTCTCAATTCCATGGGAGGATTCGGCGATAATCACACTATGAAGGTTAAAGGGAGGATCGGAGGCACTGAAGTGATAATTCTGATTGACAGTGGCGCTACCCATAACTTCATAGCTGAAAATCTGCAGAGTAAATTGAAATTACCTTTTGATGAGATTTCTGAATATACAGTTACAGTGGGTGATGGGTTTGTTGTAAAAGGGAGGAAAAGGTGTAAGGACCTCTGTTTGAGTGTCCAGGGGTACCAAATCATTCAAACCTTCTATCCTTTCACGTTGAAAGGGGTTGATGCAGTCTTGGGAATGGAGTGGTTGAAATCCCTGGGGGATGTGAAGGTCAATTGGAGCGAGTTAACAATGAAGATTGGCAAGAAAGAAAAGAGAATTTGCTTACAGGGTGATCCATCTCTCACTCGGGCTCAAGCTACTTTCAGGTCACTAATTCGCTCTGTAGGAAAGAAAGGAGAGGGGTTTCTAATTGAATATAGTGGGCTCACGGGCAGCAATGAAAGTACTTTCATTTTCTCTCCTGAAATTCAGGAGTTATTGGAGAAATATCCTACTGTCTACCAAGTTATTGAAGGCCTGCCTCCAGCCCGTCCACAAGATCATGCTATTCTATTAAACCTGGAGAGCAGCCACCGAACATAAGGCCCTATCGATACCCCCATATGCAAAAAAACGAAATAGAAGGTTTGGTGAAGGACATGTTACAGGCTGGAATTATTCAGCCAAGCAACAGCCCCTACTCAAGTCCAGTGTTGTTGGTCAGGAAGAAAGATGGAAGTTGGAGGTTTTGTGTTGATTATAGGGCCTTAAACAAAATTACAATCCCGGATAAATTTCCTATTCCAGCCATAGATGAACTATTGGATGAATTGAAGGGAGCCAAAATTTTCTCCAAGCTGGATTTGAAGTCTGGATACCACCAAATTCGGATTAAGGCTGGGGATGAACACAAAACAGCATTCAGAACACATGAAGGACATTATGAGTTCAAGGTGATGCCCTTTGGATTAACCAACGCTCCCTCAACATTCCAATCCTTGATGAATGAGGTATTCAGGGAGTATTTACGCAAGTTTGTATTGGTATTTTTTGATGACATTCTCATATATAGTGATGACTTAACCACTCATTTAAAGCATTTGGAGAATGTATTTGCTATCTTAAAGGAAAATCAGCTTGTGATTAATTTGAAGAAATGTAGTTTCGTACAACCCAAGATTGAATACTTGGGGCATCTGATATCAAGAGAAGGAGTTCAAGCTGATCCCGCTAAGATAGAGAGCATGATGAAATGGCCAAAGCCTAAGAATGTGAAGTCTTTGAGGGGTTTCCTTGGGCTGACCGGGTATTATCGTCGATTTGTCAAGAACTATGGGAAGATTGCTAGCCCCCTTACTGATTTACTTAAAAAGGATTCTTTCAAGTGGTCAGTGGAAGCGGAAAAGGCATTTGAACAGCTCAAAACTGCCATGACTTCACTAACCGTGCTCGCAATGCCCGATTTTACCATTCCTTTTGAGCTTGAGACTGATGCGTCTGGTACCGGAATAGGGGCAGTTTTGATGCAACAAGGCAGACCAGTGACATATTTTAGCCAAAAGCTCTCACATAGAGCCCAACAATGCTCTATTTATGAAAAAGAGCTCATGGCTATTGTTATGGCAGTTAAAAAATGGCGCCATTACCTTTGGGGGCATAAATTTATCATCCGTACAGATCAAAAAGCACTAAAGTACTTGCTGGAGCAGAGGGTGGTTGATGAGAACCAGCAGAAATGGGTGTCAAAATTAATGGGCTTCAAGTTTGAGATTATTTACAAGCCCGGAAAAGAGAATAGGGTTGCTGATGCCCTATCCAGACGAGAAGAATCACTAGAACTATGGGGTTCTCATTATGGCAATATAATGATGTGGAAGAATGGGAGAAGGAGGTGCAAGCAGACCCGAAACTGAGCAAAATTCTACAGCAACTCCTAACTGATAAAACTGGGGTGGAAGGGTACAGCTTAGTTCATGGCTGCCTACACTATAAAGAGAGGTTAGTCTTACCAAAAAATTCCACCAGAATTCCCTTGTTATTGAAGGAATATCATGATTCTCCAATAGGGGGGCATTCGGGCTACTTACGCACCTACAAGAGGCTATCCAATGTGGTGTATTGGGAAGGAATTAAAAGGGATGTTCAGCAATATGTGGCGAGTTGTGAGATTTGTCAAAAGAATAAATATCAAGCGCTAACTCCTGCTGGTCTGTTACAGCCGTTGACCATTCCTCAAAACATTTGGGAAGACATTAGCATGGATTTCATTACCGGGCTTCCTAAATCAAAAAGGTACGACACCATTCTAGTGGTAGTGGATAGACTCACCAAATATGCTCATTTTTTCACTCTTGCCCACCCTTTTTCTGCAAAGGATGTTGCTGAAAAGTTTGTGAATGAGGTTGTGAAGTTGCATGGTTTCCCTAAAACCATAGTTTCAGATCGAGACAGAATTTTTATTAGCCAATTTTGGCAAGAATTGTTCAAGCAAGCTGGAACCCAACTTTGCCTTAGCTCATCGTATCATCCGGAAACGGATGGACAGACGGAAGTATTAAATAGGAGTTTGGAGACTTACTTGCGCTGTTTTGCTAATGAAAAACCAACTCAATGGGCTAAATGGTTGTCTTGGGCGGAATATTGGTACAATACTTCATTCCACAGTGCGGCTGGCATGACACCTTTCAAGGCGGTATATGGCCGGGATCCACCCACATTTCTGAAATTTAGTGGCGAACCTTCAGTTGTGGAAGATGTGAATGAACAGATTCAAGCTCGAAATCAGATCATTGAACAATTAAGGGACAATTTAGCTAAGGCTCAAAGTAAAATGAAGGCGCAAGCTGATAAGCATCGCCGGGACGTGCAATTTGAGATTGGGGACTTTGTTTATGTGAAGCTTCGCCCTTATCGACTAAAGACCTTAGCCAAGAGGAGCAATGAGAAGCTCAGCCCACGTTTTTATGGACCTTTCAAGGTTCTTGAGAAGATCGAAACAGTGGCCTACAAGCTGGAACTTCCAACCACCGCCCGCATTCACCCTGTATTTCATGTTTCTCAGCTCAAGCAAACGGTTTCAGCTGCTATGGCACAGCCTACCATCCCTCCGATGCTTTCTAATGAGTTTGAATTACAAGTGCAGCCTCAAGATATTAGGAAGGTGCGCCGGCTTATGAATGGACAGCGAGAAGTGTTGGTTAAATGGCAAGGATTACTTGAATTTGAGAACTCTTGGGAATGTGCAGAAACAATTTGCACACAGTTTCCAACTTTTCCCCTTGAGGACAAGGTGGAGCTCTTAGGGGAGGGTGATGATAGGGCCCGTTATTTTCTTAAGACATATCAGAGGAAGTCAAAGGGGAAGAATAACTCTAGTGGAAATACTTGAACCAGTCTAGAAGTTTACCCTTCAGTCCATAGCCGTAAGGAACAGTATTTTGTGATCTTTTGTAATGATTGGGATCTTTTGGGTAGTATGGGCGATGTGTCAGTCACTGAAGGTATTAGTAGTCTTTTGTTTAGGAAGGGAGGGCTTAGAAGAAGAAGGAGACTGGAATAGTAAGGAGAGATTGGCCTCTTGAATGCCAATGGGAGTGAGACTCTTGTATGGAAGCTTGTAATCTGTGTTGCTAGAGTGTTTTATCATCTTCTAGGGGAAATAGGGTTTTGGGCCAGAATCAGAGTTCCCATGTACATCTGATTCGGTTATTCATCTCATTAATATCAAAACCTAAGTATTTTCCTCTCATATTAATTGCTGTTGCTGTCTTATTTATTACTCTTTGCTGTGATTCTGGTTTGGGACACATTACATTCATTTTAGGCTTGGGATGTGTCCAGGGCATTGGTAAGACCAAAAGCAGGACAACCCATTCATATCGCCCATTGTGAGTTCTAGAAGTTGTTTTATGACAATCCTCTTCGCGCACCAAGATTTGATATCCTGCATGAAGATCGAGCTTAGAAAAAAATTGTTATCCATGCAACTCATTTAATAACCCATCCACCATGGGAATAGGAAACAAATACTTAATAGTTAGAGAGTTTAAGGCTTGATAATCCATACAAAAATACCATGTACCATCTTTCTTCTTAACTAGTAAAACAGGGGCAGAAAATGGGTTGTTGCTTTCCTGAATCAATCCCTGTGCACGCCTTGTACCATACGCTCAATTTCACTCTTCTGAGAAAATGGGTATCTAAATGGTCTATCTTAACTGCAGTGGTTCGTTCCTGTAAAGGAATGGAGTGGTCTCTTGGAACAAACTGGTGGTAGCCCCTTCAGCACAGCAAAAACAGAAGCATAATGCACAATAAAGCTTCGCAAATCAGCTTAAAAAATTTAAAGGAATATCCAACTTAGGGACCAGAGCGGATTGCAAGGAAAAACACTGGACAGTGTATACTGTATCTATAGCATCCATGTCTAAAACAATGAAGTGTTACATCAGAAACACCAATTTCAGTGATGCCTTGAAGAGTAATGATCAATGATTTAAAAATTAGACTACCAACTAGAGCCAACAATAGCTTGGTTTGGACCAAAAAATTATTTTCATTATTTTTCCAAATTAGATCGAAGTTGAAAATTTGAATTTGAAAATTAGAGTTAATCTGGAAACTAGAGCAGTTTTCAAAAAAAAAAAAAAAGGATGGTTTTAAACATAAAAAAAAGCTCAAAAAAATTTAACAAAACTAGAAAAATTCTAAAATTAGATCTTACTAAGAGACATTATTTTTGAATAATTCACATGTATAAAATATGATTTGAGATCATTTTTTTAATAAAGATGTTGACAATTATATATGCAAATATAAATATTTTTAAATCTACTCATGTCTAATTTAACCAAAACCCACCTATATTTGACTAGTTATAAAGTTATAATTTAAATGTTATTAATTTACAGTTATGTTATGTCATTTTATTAACATACTATAAATTTTTTTCTTGTATTTATTTCATATATATACATTAAATATTATTTTTATTTAATTATTACGTCACCAGTTCGACTATTGGTTGAACCATGCGAATTTTGAACAATTGGCCTTTTCGATTCAATATCCAATTTGGTTCTAAAAACATTAATAATGACCTCATCCCCCCACTGGAATTGAATAATACTTGGAGTGATAATAAAAAAATATTAGGACCCAATGTTTCAAGCACTGTCATCATATTTATACATGGCCATTTCACTAGAATTGAAATGGCCATGTTACTTTTTTGTTTTTTATTTTTTAATTCATATTTCTAAAATATAATTTATACATATTTATACCCAACAAGTATGATGAAATGAAAAAAATGCAAGAAATATTTATTAATTATGTATATATGTATATATTTTAAAGTCTAATTTTCATAACACTGGTTTCAAGCCAAGAAGCAGAACAACCACATCACAACCAAAATTGGGTACAACACATACGAGTAAAATAGTAGAATGATTACCGGTAGAAAGAGGAAGGGAATGAATCAAACCTTTCAAATGCAAAAAATAACCATCACCCACTCACTTTTAGACAAGACACCAGTTCAATTGGTAGACCCAAATGTCGTGCTGCCCAAAGTTGAAAAAACTATCGAAGCTAACCCTATCAAGGAAAATACTAACTTGGAAGCCATTAATATAACCCACAAACCTAGTTGTTGAAGTTCTTGGTGTACCCTCAAATGCTTGGAGAGATAAATGCTGGAAGCTTGATATGGGTTCTTCGATCGTTAATTTAGTGACAACCGGAGTTGGTATAGATGAGTCATTTCACCCGCACCTGTGAGTAATAGCATTAACTTTTTGTGAGGGCGACGATGAGAGGCAAAGTACTTGGCATCACAAGTGAAGCAAAGGAGACATACGACGCATCTGAGGGGATGGTTTGTACCCATTGTTTATAGACAAGGGGGAAGCCAAAATTTAAAAGTGAGGGAGTAGAAATTAAAAGGCATATCATATAATATATTATAAAGATTACATAAATCTTAGGTAGTTGAAAATATATAATATCTATGCAATATCAAGAAAAATAAAAAACTCAGGAATCAATCATGGCCCACGCCAGCCCCCACTCCTCGACCCTGTTAATGGGTCTTGAGTTGATGCTCCTGAGCTGCTCTCGTCATCTTTCAGACTCTTGCTTTCCTGGTTGCTGGTATAAAGGGGTTTAAGACAGATTAATCCCGAATACATGCTTGTCATAATGAATTGTACCATTTCTAAGCTTCTACACGTGGGAGAGTCAGCTTCCAGTTACCATTTGTAGAAGAGAGTTGCATTGTCGATCTCCGGCGCATTAAACACATGACTCCTCTGTTGACTTTAGACCGATGGCCGAGAGTAAAAGAAATTTTAGATGAATAACAAATTAAAATTCGAGAGTCTGCACGTTAGTATAAATATGAGTTTTGAATCATATTTCAACATATCTTAAAAGCTCTGGAATCTGATTCAACCAAAGATCTTAGAATTCAACATATCTTATGAGCGATATCCCAAAAGCACGTCGCCACACCATGCTGGCTTTTTGGTATTGCATTTGCATCGCTGACTAATAAAAATCATGAGGAGGTATACCCGCATCAATCAAATCCTCCGATGATGTGTGTCCTTCCAGAGCTAATATAATCTACACGTACCACCATCATATAAATTCATGTCACAGAAATCATGAACGATGGAAGGGGCTTCGTAGGTGTGACTAGGGTAGAGGGCTTCAAATGGGATGAAGGAAGGAGGCCTAAAGAAGCCTTTTGATTAAATACTCACGTCAGGGAAACTGCTTGCAACAGTGTACGAGGAGAATGGGCCAAAACCTCCCTAAACTGAAGGAACAATCGCGAAAAGCCTCAGGAGATAGACCCACTGTTTGGGTTTGCCAATCCAATACCATAAACTCTATAATATTGAGCAACAGAAGTTGTTTGGGCCAGTTTGAATAGTCGCGTCTGGGAAAGGCCCAAATTGTTCTTTAATGACACACACTTACAGTGCCCACATAGGGACCTATTGAGCTTGTTTTAACATCTAGAACCAAGGGACAACAGAGCCCTCAAAATGCAAAGAAGCAATAACTGTTCCAAATCTGGAGTATTATAAGTAAAGAACTGTTCAAACCTGAAAATCCAAGTTAATGGATATTTACTGTTGAAATACAGAAAATCTAGCTTCATTTGTTTCCTCTGACCATTAGGGATTATATTCAGAGATATATGAGTAGGATCCCCACCCGATGAGTTCAAACCTTCTGGGCCAAAAATATGAGGGCTGTGATCAATAGTTGGAGTCTATAGTTCCAAATGGCTAGAAATAAATTCCAGGTTTGCTTTGACTCGCTCCAAACGTAAGTTAGTATCAACTTCACGTTTGTCACAAACAGCCACTTCATCAGAAAGATGTTTTAGGCCTGCCAGAATCTTCTTAAGGCAAATCCTGTCAGCCATAGAAAATCAACGAAAGCACCAAATGATATGGGTGTCCTGCAACTTCAAAAATAATAAGCAAAATATTCTCAAACCACTGTCAATTTCTTGGCTGAAAATTCTGTTGTGCATAAGTTTCAACAAGATTTCAGCCACACAGAGTCACAGCACTATTACAATGAAACAACATTACAGATTAACCAAGGAAATCAAATAGAGAAATAAAGAAGGGGAACAACAACAAAATTCTCCGCACCCTCTCTAACATAATCTTTTTCCTAAATTACTCCCTGAACCGTACAGGAATTTGCCATGTCAGAGCAGTCTAAAGGTCTGTTGCAGCGTATTGCCCTCAATGCTATGGTCTAGCGCCACCTTTCTGATGTGGGGACCAATCCCCTTTTTTAGCACAAGTGCATAACACCACAAGTGTATTTTTTTTTTCGATTTTTTATTAGGTGTACAAATCAATGTAAACAATACCAATAAGTCAAATTAAATCTTTAACTAAACCTTAAGATACTTAATGATGAGGGTCAAGTTTAAACAAAACCATGGCAAATTATAGAATCTTCCTTTACACATCTTACGCAGCCAAGAGTAGACTTAGCATTCTACAAGTTCAGACATATCTTTACAAAATTTTCAAAGAGGAAGAACTACTAAAGAATATGAGTTAAATTAATCATTTTCTCATTTTTAAATTAAATTATTCAATATTATCTATGTTTCTCCAACCACAAGGATAATGAATACTTGTTTATTGCAACTGGAAACCACTCATTTGATAAGATTCCAGATAATATTCCCGTAAAGACTTATTTAAGAAAGGAGCATCAGAAAATAAATTAGGATTGATTTCATTGTTTATTTTATTTAGTATTTTATTTTTAGACATTTCTTTAGATTCAGTATTTTATTTAGTCAGATTTTATTCTTTAGATTTTATTTAGATTCAGCATTTTATCTATTCAAATTTTATTTAGCATTTTAGATTTTAGGAGATATTATTTAGTTATCTAGATTTTATTCATCATTTTAGATTGTATTTAGCATTATAAATATGACTAGCAACTTAGAAGCTAGGATATTATCTTATCAATAAAATAGTCTTTCAAACCCTTTAGAGATTCTCCTGAATGTGGCTTAAGAGAAATATAGAACGAAATTCTCATTCTATATCATCCTAATAGAGTTGTTCTTATTTTAGTTATTTTGAGCACCTATCAATTTGGCATCAGAGCCATGGTTACCACACGTACTGGCCAAGAAATTAACCCTTCTGACAATTCATCCAACAATGACCCAAAAAATCCAAACTCACTTATGTCAGATCATTTGGCCAAAATTGTGCAGCAACTCGAAACTCTTGATTTATTAAAAGAAAAGGTAGAAGCACTTGAAGCCTTGGCAATCAATAAAAACAAGAAACTTGGCACTATTATGAAGATGAAGAAAGCGAAGACAATAAGAAAATCGTAGATGCACCAAATTTCATCGCACCAAAATTGAATTTCCAAAGTTTAGTAAGGGTGATCCACAAGGATGGCTTTTAAAGGCTAAAAAGTACTTTAAGTATTACAACACACTTGAAGAAGAGAAGGTGGACGTAGCCTCACTAGCACTGGAGGGTGACACACTAGAACAGTTCACCTGGATCAGTCACGAACGAACACTTAACTATTGGGACGAGCTTGTGACAGCATTCCAAGAGAATTTCGGACCACTTGAATACCAAAATCCAAACGAATTTCTTTGCAGCATGAGGCAAGAAGGTTCAGTCCAAGAATATTGCACAAAGTTTGCCAAACGATCGGTGAGAGTCAAGAATTAGCCAGAGCATTGCTTGCTCAATGTTTTTTTGAATGGATTAAAAGAAGAATTATGCTCAGATGTCAGAATCCATAAACCACGATCAGTTCACAGAGCAGTAAGTCTGGCTCTAGAGATCGAAAGCAAAACGCAGCTTACCCAGAAGAGACCCAGCTTACTCTAAACCCAAACTTGCTATCACAACCCGAGCACACCTGGGGCACATGACCAGAAGAACTCTGAAGTTCCTTTCTCGACGTCTTCGCAGAGAACATCAGCGTCAATGCCATCGGGCCCCAGATCAGCAAGTGTAGCGTCGACAAAAAACTCTTTCCATGGATTTTGAACACCAACGCAGGAGAGACAAGGGCCTATGTTTCTACCATGGTGACCTCTTTCGACCTGGGCACTGCTGTCGTGGGTCTTTCTCTCTCATGGAGATTACAGAGGAAGGCGATAAAGTTGCCCTTCCTCTTGAAGACGGTGAACCTGAGGATATAAGGATAGAAGGGGTAGAAATTTCATTAAATGCTATATTGGGTAGCAACACAGGTTTAACTATGAAACTTAAAGGTATGCTGCTCACAAGAGAAGCACTATTATTAGTGGATAGTGGGTTTACTCATAATTTTATATCAAACTCATTGGTACAAGAACTGTGTCTTCCTACTCATTATATTTCTGCATTTAGAGTCCATATTGGGGATAGCAGTATTGTACATTGCAACCGAGTATGCATAGACATGGGAGTTAAGCTCACAGAACTGACTATTAAGGAAGACTTTTTTCCTTTTTCCTTAGGAGGAGCCAATCTGATGCTGGGCATTAAGTGGCTAGCATCTCTGAATACGGTGCAAGGCAACTGAAATGAGCTTTTTATGATTTTATGGTTAAATAGCAAGCGGTATAAGCTACAGGGAGTCCTTAATACTACTAGTGGTGCTCAATTTAATTCAACGCAACAAATAGAAGCCTCCACCAACTTTACACCTTTCCAATGTTTCAATCTGGAATATTTATTTGTAGAATTTTCATTTGTTTTGAAGAACCCACAAACTTGCCACCATTTAGAAATCACTCACATGCCATTCCCTTATTGCTAGGGGCCAACCCTCCTAATTTACGACCATATAGGTATTCACATTATCAAAAAGCCGAGATTGAGAAGCAAGTTGAGGAATTACTTAAAAAAGGGTTTATTCAGCCTAATTCAAGTCCATTTACCAGCCAATTTTATAGGTCACAAAGAAAGATGGTTCGTGGTGTTTTTGTGTTGATTACTAAAAATTAAATGGCATTATAGTCCCAGACAAGTGTCCAATTCCCAACATTGACAAGTTACTAGACGAATTAGATGGGGCAGTCTATTTTTCCAAATTGGATTTGTGTTTGGATATCACCAAATCAGGATGTTACTTGAGGATATTTACAAAATAGCATTTCGTACTCATTCAAGGCATTATGAATTCACAGTTATGCCTTTCAGCTTAACCAATGCTCTAGCCACTTTTCAAGCAGCAATGAACGATTTATTTTGTCCCTATTTAAGAAAATTTGTGCTGGTCTTTTTTGATAATATTTTTATATACAATCCCTCTTTTCAACAGCACTGACCTCACTTGCGTATCATCTTGCAAACCCTACAGGAAAGTGCATTTTGTGTCAATTTGAAAACAACAAAAAAAAGCTTTATGTGGAAGCCAAAAGTTCCCGTTTTAAGGCACCAAATTTCTACCTAGGGAGTTGAAGTTGAGACTGAAAAGGTGGGGATAGTACGAGAATGGCCTATTCCTAACAATGTAAAGGAGTTACGTGGGCTTTTAGGCCTTGTAGGATATCACCAATGTTTTGTGAAGAATTTCGAGATTATTGCATGACCCCTTACTGAATTGGCTAAGAAGGATGCCTTCTTATGGTCTGAACCAGCTTACAAGGCCTTTGACAGCCTTAAACTTGCATTGATGATGGCACCCGTCTTACAGTTGCCCAATTTTGAGGAGGACTTTACAGTTGAATGTGATGCATCTATAAAAGGGATTGGAACTATACTTATGCAAACAACCATCCCATTGCTCACTTCAATAAAGGGTTCGCTTTCTCTAAACACTTCATGTCTACTTACGATTGCAAACTTCTAACTTTAATTCTTAAGGAGGCACTTCTTTGTCAAAACAAATCATGCTAGCCTTCAATAATTATTACAACAACGGATCACTACTAATACTCAATAGAGGTTAATCATCAAGCTCTTACCCTTTAATTTTACTATCATCTACAAGGCAGGAGTAGAAAATAAAGGGCAGCCACATTGTTCAAGACATCCACAGCATGCAGATTTTTTTCAATTGGCCGTACCTTTCGCTTCTGAGTTGGATGACCTCTCCCTTGAGCTGACATTAGATCCCTTCACTAATGAAATAATGCATGCTTTGCAAAAAGATCCATCATCTCGACCCAGATTTCCTATGGTTAATCAAAAACTTTTCTCTGATCACCGAGTGGTCATTCCTTATTCATCACAACTGCGACCAAAATTATGAGTAGAAGCCCATTCTACTACTATTACGGGACATGGCAGCTTTCTTAAAACATTTAAATGCCTTTTGGAGAATTTTTATTAGCCTACTATGAAAGCAGATATGAAGGCCTATGTGTGACATTATGCCACTTATCAGCAAAATAAGTACCAAACGTTGGCACAGCCAGACTTCTTCAACCTTTACTTATACCCTCGCAGATTTAGGAGGACATCTCACTAGATTTTATCACAAGTCTTCTAAAGTCTGGCAGTTTTGAGATCATTCTGGTAGTAGTAGATCGTTTGAGTAAGTATGCCCATTTTCTTGCTCTTGCGCATCCTTACACTACTAAGGTGGCTACAATCTATTGTGAGAAAATTATCCGACGACATAGGGTGCCTCCCTCAATCGTCTCTAATAGGGACCCTATCTTCATCAGTTCCTTTGGCTATTCAAATTAAGCCAGACCAATAAAGATGAGTACTACTTACCATTCCCAAACAACTGGTCAAATAGAGGTAGTCAACTACGGTTTGAAAGCCTATCTGTGGTGTTTTGCACATGAGCAACCCAAGTCTTGGCACAAATTTTTTTGCTAGGCTAAATACTCATACAACACAAGTCATCCTACATCAACCAACCATTCTCCCTTCAAGTTGGTTTACAGGCGAGATCCTCCTCCTCTACTTCCTTATATAAAGAGTGAAACACCTGTGGCTAAACTAGAAGAAGAACTAGAGACCAAGGATGCAATGCTCAAGCTTTTGACTTGAGGGATGATCTGTGCAAGGTTCAGGACCAAATGAAGGCTTCTGCTAACAAGCATTGGCGGGAAGTCAAGTATGATATTGACGATGTTGTGTGGTTACAAGTACAGCCTTTTCGCCAACAATCACTTACCAAGCGGAAATTTAAAAAATTATCACCTCGCTTCTTTGGCCTATACAAGATTCTTCGTAGGATTGGCAAAGTGGCTTATCAATTAGAACTGCCGGCAGATGCCCATATTCACCCTACCTTCCATAAATCTCTTTTGGGCAAAGCTACAAGGATAGATCTGCCACTCACACCAGCTCCCTTACCGCTTTTTGCTAATTTTGAGTTACATGTAAGGCCTCACCAAATCTTAGATCATCAATGGACTCGTCATCATTCACTTGAATTATTGGTGGAATGGCACAACCAACTTGTGGAAGAGGCCAGTTAGGAGGACTATAATCTCTTGCATACTCAATTTCCCTCTTTTCAACTTGAGGACAAGTTGAGTTTTCAAGGGGAGGGTAATGATAAAATTCCAGATAATATTCCCGTAAAGACTTATTCATTGTTTATTTTATTCAGTATTTTATTTTTAGATATTTCTTTAGATTCAGTATTTTATTTAGTTAGATTTTATTCCTTAGATTTATTTAGATTCAGTATTTTATCTATTCAGATTTTATTAGTATTTTAGATTATAGGAGATATTATTTAGTGATCTAGTTATCTAGATTTTATTCATTATTTTAGATTGTATTTAGCATTATAAATATGACTAGCAACTTAGAAGCTAGGATATCATCTTATCAATAAAATAGTCTTTCAAACCCTTTGGAGATTCTCCTGAGCGTAGCTATTAAGAGAAATATAGAACGAGATTCATGTTCTATATCATCCTAATAGAGTTGTTCTTATTTTAGTTATTTTGAGCACCTATCATCATCTATCGCAAAAGTTATAGTTGAAAAATAAAACATCAATCACTCTACAATCCAAAAATTATACAGATTCATCCATAAAACATGGATATAAATTTTTTTGATTGAAAGATTGTGAGGTAATTTTTTTTTTCACAGCAACAGCCGAATTGAAGTGTGCTTTTGCAAAATCATTGAAACCATTGTTATATTTAATAAATGAAAATAAAAGGACCTAATCTGAAGCAGCAACAAGTCGAGGTAGTGATGAAGTTTCATCACTAAATTTCTATTTCAAGATATCAGAAATAGAGGAACATGGAAATATGGTAACCAAATTTAACCTTGAATGTAGTGATATGTTGAAAATAAGAAGAAAAAGGGGGCTGGGGGGAAACGTATAGGATTGAAAAAAATGACAATGGAGTAAAGAATTCAAAGAAAAAGAGTAAAAGTAAACCATGATTTGTCACTTTCAAATTTCAATAAAAGACAATTTCAAACTCATTTTGCCACAAATTTGGTGTTGCCACAAAAAGAAACATTGGCAAGGAAAAAAACAGAACTGTTAAAAAAAAGGCAGTGCAGTCGAGAACACTACAACCACACCATCTTGAAAAAGTTTCATCTGAGATTTTTTTTATTGACTCTTGAATAGTACTAGCTCTTGAAAGATTATGAAACCAGTATGATGATATGAATTTTTTTTAATAACAAAAAAAAAAGTTGTAGTGTGTTACAAAAACATTTAAACCATTGTTATACTTAATAAATAAAAATAAAAGGACCCTTTCAGAAGCAGCCAGAAGACACCATAGTGACAAAGCTTCATCTCCAAAATTTCTTATTTTCAAGATGGAAATGGAGGAAGAAATATGAAAAGAAAATTTAATCATGAATGTACACACAGATGGAAAACATAAAAGCTATGCTGATAGTACTAATAAAAAAAAAAGGGGAAACATACAGGATTGACAAAGATGACAATGGAGTAAAGAATTTGAAAAACAAAAAAGAGTAAAAGTTCAACATGCTTCGTGACTTTCAAATATCAATCATTTGACATAAATTTTGGTGTACTACAACAAAAAAGAAGATTTGCATGCAAACAAAAAAAATTGTAAGAAAAGGAGGTGCAATTGAGAACTCTATAGTGTAATCAAAGTACAAAGGAAAAGAGGGGAAACGTATAGGATTTAAAAAGTTGACAATGGAGTGAAGAATTCGAACAAAAAAAAGAAGTGAAAGTAAACCATTCTTTGAAGAATAAAACAAGCTATTGAAGATTACAAAATCAAAATAGTGTCATAAATTTTATAAATAGGAACAAGAGTTGATGCGTGTTCTTGTAATCATTGAAACCATTGTTATATTTAATAAATTAAATAAAAGGATCTAATAACAAAGCTTCATCGCTAAAATTTCTGATTTTCAAGCTGGAAATGGAGGACGGAAAATATGTAAAGAAAATTTAACCATGAACTTAAAGATAGAGATGGAAAGCATAAAAGATGTGGAGAGAACAAAGGATAAGAGGGGAAACGTATAGGATTTGAAAAGCTGACAAAGAAGCAAAGAATTTGGGGGGGAAAAAAGTAAAAGTAAAGAAGGCTTTGTCACTATCAAATTTCAAATTCATTTAGACATAAATTTCGTGTTACCACAAAAAAAGAGTATTGGCATGCAAAAACATAGAACTGTATGAAACGGAGGTGCAAATGAAAATACTACAACCATGCCGCTTTGAAGCAGTTTCATCTGAGATTTTTTTTTTTTTTTACTGACATTAGAATAAAACAACAAGCTATTTAAAGATTATGAAATAAGTATTGAGGCATGAATTTTTTAAATAGGAACAAAAGAGTTGAAGTGTGTCCTTACAAAATAAATAAAACCATTGTTATATTCAACACAAAAAAAATGCCCTAATGACAAAGATTCAACACTAAATTTCATTTTCAAGATGGAGATGGACGAACAAAATATGAAAGAAAATTTCACCTAAACTTAAAGACAGAGATGGAAAGCATAAAAGCTGTGCTGAAAGTACAAAGAAAAAGAGCAGAAACATATAGGATTTAAAAATCCGATAAAAAAGAAAAGAATTTGGAAAAAAAAAAAGGTAAAAGTAAACCATGCTTTACCAGTTTCAACTATTCATAAAAGACAAAATTTCAAACTCATTTTGAAATAAAATGGTTGTTACAACAAAAACGAATATTGGCATGCTAAAAAACAGAGCTGTGAAGAAGTAGGTGCAATTGAAAAACACTATCCACAAACCGATTTGAAAAAATTTCATCTGAGCTTTTCTGAATGACTCTAGAATAAAACAAGGCATTGAAAGTTTATGAAACCAGCATGGTGGCATAAATTTATGAATAGGAACAAAAGAGTTGAAGCGTGTCCTAACAAAATCATTGAAATCAGAGTTATATTTATTTAAAAAAAATAAAAGGACCCCATGACAAAACTTCACCTAAAAAATTTCTGATTTTCAAGAAGGAAAAGGATGGAGAAAAATATGGAGAGAAAATTTAACAAAAAACTCATAGATAGAGATGCAAAGTGTAAAAGTTATGTTGAAAGTAGAACAGAAATTATGGGAAATGTATACGATTTAAAAAGCTGACAAGGACGTAAGGAATTTGAAAAAGAAAAGGAAAAAAAAAAAACTAGGAAAAGTAAACCATGCTTTGCCACTTTCAAATTTCAACAAAAGACTAAATTTCAAACACGTTGTGACATAAATTTGGTGTTACTACAAAGAGGAATATTGGCACGCTAAGAACAGAGCTGTGAAGAAGTAGGTGCAATTGAAAACACTATCCACAAACCGATTTGAAAAAATTTCATCTGAGCTTTTCTGAATGACTCTAGAATAAAAACAAGGCATGTGAAAGTTTATGAAACCAGCATGGTGGCATAAATTTCATGAATAGGAACAAAAGAGTTGAAGCGTGTCCTAACAAAATCATTGAAATCAGAGTTATATTTATTTAAAAAAATAAAAGGACCCCATGACAAAACTTCACCTAAAAAATTTCTGATTTTCAAGCAGGAAAAGGATGGAGAAAATATGGAGAGAAAATTTAACAAAAAAACTCATAGATAGAGATGCAAAGTGTAAAAGTTATGTTGAAAGTAGAACAGAAAATATGGGAAATGTATACGATTTAAAAAGCTGACAAGGACGTAAGGAATTTGAAAAAAAAGAAAAAAGAAAAAAAAAAAACTAGTAAAAGTAAACCATGCTTTGCCACTTTCAAATTTCAACAAAAGACTAAATTTCAAACACGTTGTGACATAAATTTTGGTGTTACTACAAAGCGGAATATTGGCACGCTAAGAAACAGAGCTGTGAAGAAGTAGGTGCAATTGAAAACACTATCCACAAACCGATTTGAAAAAATTTCATCTGAGCTTTTCTGAATGACTCTAGAATAAAACAAGGCATTGAAAGTTTATGAAACCAGCATGGTGGCATAAATTTTATGAATAGGAACAAAAGAGTTGAAGCGTGTCCTAACAAAATCATTGAAATCAGAGTTATATTTAATTAAAAAAAATAAAAGGACCCCATGACAAAACTTCACCTAAAAATTTCTGATTTTCAAGGAGGAAAAGGATGGAGAAAATATGGAGAGAAAATTTAACAAAAAACTCATAGATAGAGATGCAAAGTGTAAAAGTTACGTTGAAAGTAGAACAGAAATAAGGGAAATGTATACGATTTAAAAGCTGACAAGGACGTTGGAATTGAAAAAGAAAAAGGAAAAAAAAAAAAAAAAAAAAAAAAACTAGTAAGTAAAGTAAACCATGCTTTGCCACTTTCAAATTTCAACAAAAGACTAAATTTCAAACACGTTGTGACATAAATTTGGTGTTACTACAAAGAGGAATATTGGCACGCTAAGAAACAGAGCTGTGAAGAAGTAGGTGCAATTGAAAACACTATCCACAAACCGATTTGAAAAAATTTCATCTGAGCTTTTCTGAATGACTCTAGAATAAAACAAGGCATTGAAAGTTTATGAAACCAGCATGGTGGCATAAATTTTATGAATAGAACAAAAGAGTTGAAGCGTGTCCTAACAAAATCATTGAAATCAGAGTTATATTTAATTAAAAAAAATAAAAGGACCCCATGACAAAACTTCACCTAAAAAATTTCTGATTTTCAAGAAGGAAAAGGATGGAGAAAATATGGAGAGAAAATTTAACAAAAAACTCATAGATAGAGATGCAAAGTGTAAAAGTTATGTTGAAAGTAGAACAGAAAATATGGGAAATGTATACGATTTAAAAAGCTGACAATGACGTAAGGAATTTGAAAAAGAAAAAGGAAAAAAAAAAACTAGTAAAGTAAACCATGCTTTGCCACTTTCAAATTTCAACAAAAGACTAAATTTCAAACACGTTGTGACATAAATTTGGTGTTACTACAAAGAGGAATATTGGCACGCTAAGAAACAGAGCTGTGAAGAAG
The DNA here is from genome assembly GCF_029017545.1 of Prosopis cineraria. Classification (NCBI taxonomy): domain Eukaryota; kingdom Viridiplantae; phylum Streptophyta; class Magnoliopsida; order Fabales; family Fabaceae; genus Prosopis; species Prosopis cineraria. Next base: position 8,943 of record NW_026556016.1, on the reverse strand, counting down.
TAGGTGCAATGGAAAACACTATCCACAAACCGATTTGAAAAAATTTCATCTGAGCTTTTCTGAATGACTCTAGAATAAAACAAGGCATTGAAAGTTTATGAAACCAGCATGGTGGCATAAATTTTATGAATAGGAACAAAAGAGTTGAAGCGTGTCCTAACAAAATCATTTGAAATCAGAGTTATATTTATTTAAAAAAAAAATAAAAGGACCCCATGACAAAACTTCACCTAAAAATTTCTGATTTTCAAGAAGGAAAAGGATGGAGAAAATATGGAGAGAAAATTTAACAAAAAACTCATAGATAGAGATGCAAAGTGTAAAAGTTACGTTGAAAGTAGAACAGAAAATATGGGAAATGTATACGATTTAAAAAGCTGACAAGGACGTAAGGAATTTGAAAAAAGAAAAAAAAGAAAAAAAAAAACTAGTAAAAGTACACCATGCTTTGCCACTTTCAAATTTCAACAAAAGACTAAATTTCAAACACGTTGTGACATAAATTTGGTGTTACTACAAAGAGGAATATTGGCACGCTAAGAAACAGAGCTGTGAAGAAGTAGGTGCAATTGAAAACACTATCCACAAACCGATTTGAAAAAATTTCATCTGAGCTTTTCTGAATGACTCTAGAATAAAACAAGGCATTGAAAGTTTTATGAAACCAGCATGGTGGCATAAATTTTATGAATAGCAACAAAAAGAGTTGAAGCGTGTCCTAACAAAATCATTGAAATCAGAGTTATATTTAATAAAAAAAATAAAAGGACCCCATGACAAAACTTCACCTAAAAAATTTCTGATTTTCAAGAAGGAAAAGGATGGAGAAAATATGGAGAGAAAATTTAACAAAAAACTCAGATAGAGATGCAAAGTGTAAAATTTATGTGAAAGTAGAACAGAAAATAGGGAAAGTATACGATTTAAAAAGCTGACAAGGACGTTAGGAATTTGAAAAAAAAAAAAGAAAAAAAAAAAAAACAATAGTAGAAGTAAACCATGCTTTGCCACTTTCAAATTTCAACAAAAGACTAAATTTCAAACACGTTGTGACATAAATTTGGTGTTACTACAAAGAGGAATATTGGCACGCTAAGAAACAGAGCTGTGAAGAAGTAGGTGCAATTGAAAACACTATCCACAAACCGATTTGAAAAAATTTCATCTCAGCTTTTCTGAATGACTCTAGAATAAAACAAGGCATTGAAAGTTTATGAAACCAGCATGGTGGCATAAATTTTATGAATAGGAACAAAAGAGTTGAAGCGTGTCCTAACAAAATCATTGAAATCAGACTATATTTAATTAAAAAAAATAAAAGGACCCCATGACAAAACTTCACCTAAAAAATTTCTGATTTTCAAGAAGGAAAAGGATGGAGAAAATATGGAGAGAAAATTTAACACAAAAACTCATAGATAGAGATGCAAAGTGTAAAAGTTATGTTGAAAGTAGAACAGAAAATATGGGAAATGTATACGATTTAAAAAGCTGACAATGACGTAAGGAATTTGAAAAAGAAAAAGGAAAAACAAAAACTAGGAAAAGTAAACCATGCTTTGCCACTTTCAAATTTCAACAAAAGACTAAATTTCAAACACGTTGTGACATAAATTTGGTGTTACTACAAAGCGGAATCTTGGCACGCTAAGAAACAGAGCTGTGAAGAAGTAGGTGCAATTGGAAACACTATCCACAAACCGATTTGAAAAAATTTCATCTCAGCTTTTCTGAATGACTCTAGAATAAAACAAAGCATTGAAAGTTTATGAAACCAGCATGGTGGCATAAATTTTATGAATAGAACAAAAGAGTTGAAGCGTGTCCTAACAAAATCATTGAAATCAGAGTTATATTTATTTAAAAAAACAATAAAAGGACCCCATGACAAAACTTCACCTAAAAAATTTCTGATTTTCAAGAAGGAAAAGGATGGAGAAAATATGGAGAGAAAATTTAACAAAAAACTCATAGATAGAGATGCAAAGTGTAAAAGTTACGTTGAAAGTAGAACAGAAAATATGGGAAATGTATACGATTTAAAAAGCTGACAAGGACGTAAGGAATTTGAAAAAAGAAAAAAGAAAAAAAAAAACTAGTACAAGTAAACCATGCTTTGCCACTTTCAAATTTCAACAAAAAGACTAAATTTCAAACACGTTGTGACATAAATTTTGTTGTTACTACAAAGAGGAATATTGGCACGCTAAGAAACAGAGCTGTGAAGAAGTAGGTGCAATTGAAAACACTATCCACAAACCGATTTGAAAAAATTTCATCTGAGCTTTTCTGAATGACTCTAGAATAAAACAAGGCATTGAAAGTTTATGAAACCAGCATGGTGGCATAAATTTTATGAATAGGAACAAAAGAGTTGAAGCGTGTCCTAACAAAATCATTGAAATCAGAGTTATATTTAATTAAAAAAATAAAAGGACCCCATGACAAAACTTCACCTAAAAAATTTCTGATTTTCAAGAAGGAAAAGGATGGAGAAAATATGGAGAGAAAAATTTAACAAAAAACTCATAGATAGAGATGCAAAGTGTAAAAGTTATGTTGAAAGTAGAACAGAAAATAAGGGAAATGTATACGATTTAAAAAGCTGACAAGGACGTTAGGAATTTGAAAAAAGAAAAAAGAAAAAAAAAACTAGTAGAAGTAAACCATGCTTTGCCACTTTCAAATTTCAACAAAAGACTAAATTTCAAACACGTTGTGACATAAATTTGGTGTTACTACAAAGAGGAATATTGGCACGCTAAGAAACAGAGCTGTGAAGAAGTAGGTGCAATTGAAAACACTATCCACAAACCGATTTGAAAAAATTTCATCTGAGCTTTTCTGAATGACTCTAGAATAAAACAAGGCATTGAAAGTTTATGAAACCAGCATGGTGGCATAAATTTTATGAATAGGAACAAAAGAGTTGAAGCGTGTCCTAACAAAATCATTGAAATCAGAGTTATATTTAATTAAAAAAAATAAAAGGACCCCATGACAAAACTTCACCTAAAAAATTTCTGATTTTCAAGCAGAAGGAAAAGGATGAGAAAAATATGGAGAGAAAATTTAACAAAAAACTCATAGATAGAGATGCAAAGTGTAAAAGTTACGTTGAAAGTAGAACAGAAAATATGGGAAATGTATACGATTTAAAAAGCTGACAAGGACGTAAGGAATTTGAAAAAGAAAAAGGAAAAACAAAAACTAGTAGAAGTAAACCATGCTTTGCCACTTTCAAATTTCAACAAAAGACTAAATTTCAAACACGTTGTGACATAAATTTGGTGTTACTACAAAGAGGAATATTGGCACGCTAAGAAACAGAGCTGTGAAGAAGTAGGTGCAATTGGAAAACACTATCCACAAACCGATTTGAAAAAATTTCATCTGAGCTTTTCTGAATGACTCTAGAATAAAACAAGGCATTGAAAGTTTATGAAACCAGCATGGTGGCATAAATTTTATGAATAGCAACAAAAGAGTTGAAGCGTGTCCTAACAAAATCATTGAAATCAGAGTTATATTTAAAAAAAAATAAAAGGACCCCATGACAAAACTTCACCTAAAAAATTTCTGATTTTCAAGCAGGAAAAGGATGGAGAAAATATGGAGAGAAAATTTAACAAAAAACTCATAGATAGAGATGCAAAGTGTAAAAGTTACGTTGAAAGTAGAACAGAAAATATGGGAAATGTATACGATTTAAAAAGCTGACAAGGACGTAAGGAATTTGAAAAAAAGAAAAAAGAAAAAAAAAAACTAGTACAAGTACACCATGCTTTGCCACTTTCAAATTTCAACAAAAGACTAAATTTCAAACACGTTGTGACATAAATTTGGTGTTACTACAAAGAGGAATATTGGCACGCTAAGAAACAGAGCTGTGAAGAAGTAGGTGCAATTGAAAAACTATCCACAAACCGATTTGAAAAAATTTCATCTGAGCTTTTCTGAATGACTCTAGAATAAAACAAGGCATTGAAAGTTTATGAAACCAGCATGGTGGCATAAATTTTATGAATAGGAACAAAAGAGTTGAAGCGTGTCCTAACAAAATCATTGAAATCAGAGTTATATTTAATTAAAAAAAATTAAAAGGACCCCATGACAAAACTTCACCTAAAAAATTTCTGATTTTCAAGAAGGAAAAGGATGGAGAAAATATGGAGAGAAAATTTAACAAAAAACTCATAGATAGAGATGCAAAGTGTAAAAGTTATGTTGAAAGTAGAACAGAAAATATGGGAAATGTATACGATTTAAAAAGCTGACAAGGACGTAAGGAATTTGAAAAAAGAAAAAAAAAAAAACTAGTACAAGTAAACCATGCTTTGCCACTTTCAAATTTCAACAAAAGACTAAATTTCAAACACGTTGTGACATAAATTTGGTGTTACTACAAAGAGGAATATTGGCACTAAGAAGAAACAGAGCTGTGAAGAAGTAGGTGCAATTGAAAACACTATCCAAAAACCGATTTGAAAAAATTTCATCTGAGCTTTTCTGAATGACTCTAGAATAAAACAAGGCATTGAAAGTTTATGAAACCAGCATGGTGGCATAAATTTTATGAATAGGAACAAAAGAGTTGAAGCGTGTCCTAACAAAATCATTGAAATCAGAGTTTATATTAATTAAAAAAAATAAAAGGACCCCATGACAAAACTTCACCTAAAAAATTTCTGATTTTCAAGAAGGAAAGGATGGGAGAAAATATGGAGAGAAAATTTAACAAAAAACTCATAGATAGAGATGCAAAGTGTAAAAGTTATGTTGAAAGTAGAACAGAAAATATGGGAAATGTATACGATTTAAAAAGCTGACAAGGACGTAAGGAATTTGAAAAAGAAAAAAAAAAAACTAGTACAAGTAAACCATGCTTTGCCACTTTCAAATTTCAACAAAAGACTAAATTTCAAACACGTTGTGACATAAATTTGGTGTTACTACAAAGAGGAATATTGGCACGCTAAGAACAGAGCTGTGAAGAAGTAGGTGCAATTGAAAACACTATCCAAAAACCGATTTGAAAAAATTTCATCTGAGCTTTTCTGAATGACTCTAGAATAAAACAAGGCATTGAAAGTTTATGAAACCAGCATGGTGGCATAAATTTTATGAATAGCAACAAAAGAGTTGAAGCGTGTCCTAACAAAATCATTGAAATCAGAGTTATATTTAATTAAAAAAAATAAAAGGACCCCATGACAAAACTTCACCTAAAAAATTTCTGATTTTCAAGAAGGAAAAGGATGGAGAAAATATGGAGAGAAAATTTAACAAAAAACTCATAGATAGAGATGCAAAGTGTAAAAGTTATGTTGAAAGTAGAACAGAAAATATGGGAAATGTATACGATTTAAAAAGCTGACAAGGACGTAAGGAATTTGAAAAAGAAAAAGGAAAAAAAAAACTAGTAAAAGTAAACCATGCTTTGCCACTTTCAAATTTCAACAAAAGACTAAATTTCAAACACGTTGTGACATAAATTTGGTGTTACTACAAAGAGGAATCTGGCACGCTAAGAAACAGAGCTGTGAAGAAGTAGGTGCAATTGGAAAACACTATCCACAAACCGATTTGAAAAAAATTTCATCTGAGCTTTTCTGAATGACTCTAGAATAAAACAAGGCATTGAAAGTTTATGAAACCAGCATGGTGGCATAAATGTTATGAATAGGAACAAAAGAGTTGAAGCGTGTCCTAACAAAATCATTGAAATCAGAGTTATATTTATTTAAAAAAAAAAAATAAAAGGACCCCATGACAAAACTTCACCTAAAAAAATTCTTATTTTCAAGAGGAAAAGGATGATGAAATATGGAAAGAAAAATTTAACCATGAACTCATAGATAGAGATGGAAAGCTTAAAAGCTGTGTTGAAACCACAAAGGAAAAGAGAGGAACGTGTAGGATTGAAAAAGCTGACAATGAAGTAAAGAATTTTTTTTTGGGGGTGGGGGACTGCAAAAGTACACCATGCTTTTCACTTTCAACTTTCAATAAAGACCAAAATTTCAAACTCATTTTGAAATAAATTGGTTGTTACCACAAAAAAAAGAATATTGGCATGCACAAAAACTGAACTGTAAGAAAAGGAGGCCAATTGAAAATACTACAGAAATAACGTTTTGGAACAGTTTCATCTGAGTTTTTTTGAATGACTCTAGAATAAAAAAAAGTATGGATTGAAAGTTTATGAAATCAGAATATTGGCATAAATTTTATAGATAGGATCAGATAAGTTGAAGTGTGTTCTTATAAAATCATTGAACCCAAATTTATATTTAAAAAATAAAAATAAAAGGACCCCTAACGACAAAGCTTCATTTCTAAAAATTTTATTTTTAAGATGGAAATGGAGGAAGAAAATATGGAAAGCAAATTTAAACATGACTGATAGATAGAAATGGAAGGTTTAAAAGCTGTGTTGAAAGTACAAAGAAAAAGAGGCGAATCGTAGAGGATTTAAAAAACTGAGAATGAAGTAAAGAATTTGAAAAAATATAATGTAAAAGTAAACCATGCTTTGTCACTTTTCAAATTTCAATAAAAAAAAATTTCAAAATCATTGTGACATAAATTTGGTGTTACCACAAAAATGAATATTCACATGCAAAAAAACTGACAATAAGAAAAGGAGGTGCAACCGAAAACACTACAGACATACTGTTTAAACAGTTTCATCTGAGTTTATTTGATTAACTCTAGAATAAAACAAGCTATTTAAAAGTATATGAAATCAGTAATGTGGCATAAATTTAAAAATACGAACAATAGAGTTGAAGTGTGTTCTTACCAAATCTTTGAAGCCATTAGTATATCAAAAATAAAAATAAAATGACCTAGTGACAAAGCTTCATATCTAAAATTTCTCAATTTCATGATGGAAATGGAGGAAGAAAACATGGAAAGAAAATTTAACATGAACTTATAGATAGAGATGCGAAAGCTTAAAAGATGTGTTCAAAATACAAAGGAAAAGCGGAGAATGTGTAGATTTAGAAAGCTAACAACAAAAGTAAAGAATTTTGAAAAAAAAAAAGGTAAAAAGCAAACAATGCTTTGTCACTTTCACATTTAAATTATGGACTAAATTTTAAACTCATTGTGACATAATTTGTGTGTTTAGAAACAAAAGGAATATTGGCTAGCTAAAAAATAAATTGTAAGAAAAAGAGGTACAATTGAGTTTGAAACAGTTTCATCTAAGATTTTTTTGATTGACTCTGGAATAAAAAAAGGCCATTGAAAGATTATTAAATCAGTATCGTGGCATAAATTTTAATAATAGGAACAAAAGAGTTGAACAGTGTTCTTACAAAATCATTGAAATCATTGTTATATTTAATAAATCAAAATCAAAAGACCTGATAACAAAGCTTTATCTCTAAAACTTTTTCTTTTCAAGATGGAAATGGAGTAAAAGAAAAATAAAAAGCATATTTAACCATGAACTTATAGATAGAATGGAAAGGATAAAAGTTGTGTTGAAAGTACTTGGAAAAGAGGGGACATATATATGATTTAAAAAGTTGACAATGAAGTAGAGATTTGGAATAAAAAAAATGGAAGAAGTAAAAGTAAACCATGCTTTTTCACTTTCAAATTCCAATAAAAGACTAAATTTCAAACTCATTGTGACATAAAATTGGTGTTATCAAACAAGAATATTGGCATGCAAAAAAACTGAATTGTAATTAAAGAGGTGCAATTGAAAAGACTCCAGACAAAACGATTTGAAACAGTTTCATCTTGATTTTTTTTTTATTGATTCTAGAATAAAACAAGATATTGAAAGTTTATGAAATCAGTATCGTGGCATAAATTTTATAAATAGGAACAGAAGAGTTGAAGTGTGTCCTTAAAAAATCCTTGAAATCATTAATATATTTAAAAAAAAAAGGACCTACCGAAGGACAAAGCTTAATGATGATTATTGAAAATGGAAATGGAAATGGAGGAAGAAAATATGGAAGCAAATTTAACCATGAACTTATAAGTTATATATGGAGATAGAAAGCCTAAAAGCTGTGTTGAAAAGACAAAGGAAAAGAGGGGAAATATATAGGATTAAAAGCTCACATGAAGTAAAGAATTTAAAAAAAAAACAAAATAAAAGTAAACCATGCTTTGTCACTTTCAAATTTCAATAAGGATTAAATTTCAAACTCATTGTGACATAAATGGTGTTACCAAAAACAGGAATATGGGCAAGCGAAAAAAAACATGGACTGTAAGAAAAGGAGTGCAATGGGAGAACACTATAGACATACCATTTTGAAACAATTTCATCAGATTTTTTTTTTATTGACTCTGGAATAAGAAAAGCTATTGGAAGATTATTAAATCAGTATTGAGGCATAAATTTTATAAATAGGAACAAAAGAGTTGAAGAGTGTTCTTACAATATCATTGAAAACCATTTTATATTAATAATAAATAAAAAGGACCTAATGACAAAGCTGCACCTCTAAAGTTGTTATTTCAGATGGAAATGGAGGAAGAAAATATAAAAAGCAAATTTAACGATGAACTTATAGGTAGAGATGGAAAGCATAAAAGTTATATTGAAAGTACAAAGGAAAATATGGGAACGTATAGGATTTAAAAAGCTAACAATGAAGTAAAGAATTTGCCAAAAAAAAAAAAGTAAAAGTAAAACTGCTTTGTCACTTTCAAAATTCAACAAAGGACTAAAATTTAAAACAATTGTGACATAAATTGGCGTTACCAGTACTAAAAAGAGGAATATTGGCAAGCAAAAAAAACAGAGATGTAAGAAAAGGAGGTGCAATTGAAAACACTAGACAACCATTTTGAAACAGTTTTCATCTGAGTTTATTTGATTGACTCCAGAATAAAACAAAGCTATTGAAAAATTATGAAATCACCATCATGGCATAAATTTTATAAATAGGAACAAAAGAGTTGAAA
>NW_026556015.1:0-43889 GCF_029017545.1 Prosopis cineraria | reverse complement strand
GAAAGGATAGATCCCTGAGGCCCCAGAGGATTGAACCAATAGTAAAAGAAGAGGGTGAAATGTCGGACAATGACGAAGTGTATGAGCAGTTCAAGGAGGTAAAATGGGAATGGGGTGTCAGGATGTGATGATTGATGAAATGAAAAACCTTGAAACGTCCACAGGTTGCAGACAAACCAGTGCCATCTTCCAAAGGAAAAGGTACATTTAAAAGTGGCCACTGAAATAAAGTCTTCTTGTCCCCACCCCAATTATATGACACCTTCAATAATTCAGAAGATTTGTCCTGGTTTTTTCTAGGTGCTTTCCAAAATCCGCAATTACTTACAGCTTCTTGGGCTGAGGATAGATCAAATTGTGTTAGAGCATGAAGAGGACCTTATAAGCAAGATAGTAAGTTCTTTTTCCGGTTCTGAATGTTATTGGTCTTTGTTTCATAGTCATTTTAGCGAAGTGTAGCCGTGTTGATTTTGTTTATCTTTCTGGATGACTGGCGTTGTCTGAATTTATTCTCCTCATTATTTACAGGGATGACAACGCGATTGTGGAACTATGTCTCTACCTTCTCCCATCTTTCAGGGGAGAGGCTGCATCAGATCTATTCCAAGCTTAAACAGGAGCAACAAGATGACGCTGGGGCTGGCCCCTCTCACATCATGGATCGGTCTCTGGTCCATTTGGGAGAAACCACCCTAGTTCATTCTCTCGCCATGTGGAGAGACAAAGAGGATTACAAAAATGTGACTTCCTATCAAATGCCAGAACCAATTCACAGTACAGGAAAATCTGAGGCTTGGAAGCGAAGGAGGAGAGGAGAAAGGTGATGGTCATTTCCAAGGGCAGCCACCATCTCAGAAGAGCTATGGGTAACGGAATCCAAACATCTGACCCTAACTCACTGGGGATTCTTGGGGCTGGACCATCAGATAGACGTCTCGTCAGCGAGAAACCTTATCGGACACGACCTGGTGGGGCTCCTCCGAGACAGGTTTCTCTTCAGGCATAAAATAGTCACGATTGTGTGGATGACAATGGCTGATTCTGGAGTGTGGCAGTGGGCTATGGCCTGCCCTCTGCAATTTACACGGCTTCAGCTACTGTATATTCTGGAGTATATTTTTTTCAACCCATGGGAATAATGAGATCTTGCAGATCCTTTTTTTGGCCCCCTCTGGCTCACCTGATGAATCCCTAAACATGGGATTTGCAGCCTTGATGAGGTAGTTGAAGCCGACGATGATCTGGATTGTGCAAAGATGAAAGGAAGTTGTCTTGCACCACTTTTTTTTTTCCTCATTGTCAGCCTTTTGATTTTCACCATCCTCCCTAAAGTTGAGCTCAGCAAGCGAAGTGGTTACGTATATAGCGAAAATCTTGAAAAAAATTTTCCCCCTTTTTTAATCTTTACCTCTTATATCGACATGTATTAGGAAAGTGTATATTATCAGTTTTGCAATTTAATGAACTTCTTGGTTGGCCTCGTGCCAGGATAAAATTATGTTAGCTTATGCTCACAAATGTATTCTTCTAAGTGATTTCCACTGGTCCATGAAAATGAATTATTGGATTTTTCCCCCTCCTAGGTTTACACGTGTACTCTGAATTTTTTTTTAATATATCAATTTTCACTAGTTTGGTGCTCTTCGTTAAACAATAACAAATGATGTATTCGTTTCCAGCTGAATTTTTGGAATACTAATCCTGCATCGTTGAATTTGTTTGGATTTCTTTGGAATTTTTATGCACAATGGCTCAGTAATTTGTGTGCGCGCAAAAATCTCATACATTGCCCATCAAATGTTGATTGCACGTGTTATTCATTAAAAATTTTGACCTATGCTAGAGTTATATTCAACGTATAAATGGTTGCAGGGTTTAAACTTTGTTGAATCTATCATGAACATGGACAAAAAACGTTATAATGTTAATGTTAGGTTGTTGCCCGTAAGTAACGCGCTGCATGGCTCGAGTACAGTGATAAGTGAGTTAGAGTCGCTGTATCGGTGCTCGAATGTAGTGTTAAATGAGTAAGGGCTACCGTGTCATTCTAGACGCATGTGGCTAAAGAAGTTAGTTCCATAAGAGCAAAATTAGATTTGGTATTTGGAATGTTGGGACATTAAATTATAAATCTGTAAAGGTTGTAGGGGTTTATGATTCAAAGGAAATCAATATCCTTTGCCTGCAAGAAACAAAATGGCGTGGAGAAGAAGTTAAGGATATTCAAGGTTTCAAACTTTGGTATACAGGAAAAGTAAGTGCACACAATGAGTAGGCATCATTATAGATAAGGAGTGGAAGAAGAACGTTGTAGAAGTTAGCAGAATTGGAGACAGAATTATTTCCTTAAAAATGATAATTGGACGTGAGACTGTTAATATTGTTAGCGCTTATACGTCGCAAGTCGGACAGAAGCCAGTCTTAAGGAATTATTTTGGGAGGATCTGGAGGGGTTGATTCGACACATACCACAAAGTGAAAAGATTTTTATTGGAGGAGACTTTAATGGGCATGTCGGGAGGGAAGTTGGTCAGTATGCGAGGGTGCATTGGTGGTTTTGGTTTTGGAGAGCTAAACAATGAAGGACAAACTCTTCTTGATTTCTCATGACATATGATTTTAAGATTGCCAACACTTGTTTCAAGAAGAGAGATGAGCATCTCATCACTTACAAAAGTGGAGCCTCAAGGTCACAGATTGATTTTCTTTTGGTTAGGAACACAGATAGAAGACTTTGTAAAAATTGTAAGGTGATCCCCGGAGATGCTGTAACGACACAACATAGGGTCCTAGTCCTTGATGTGTGTATTATGAGTAAAATCCAAAAACGTCGACAAGTAATAACACCAAGGATTAGGTGGTGGCAATTAAAAGGTGAGAAGCAAGATATTTCAAGCGAAATCTTTTGGATAAAGGAATTTGAGAATCTCATGGAAGTGCTAACATCATATGGGAGGATAGGCTAAAAAGATACAGGAGGTTGCAAAAGTAGTTTTGGGAGAATCAAAAGGTTTCTGGTCCGAGAGATAAGGAGTATTGGTGGTGGAATAATAGTGTATAGGACAAAATCAAGTATAAGAAGAACTGTTTTAAAGCCATATATTTGTATAATAATGAGGAAAATTGGGAGAGGTACCGGATGGCTAAGAAGGAAACTAAGAGAGCTGTGGGTGAAGCTCGTTCTAAGCTTTTGAAGAATTTTATAAGAACCTTGAGACGAAGGAAGGAGAGCAAAAATTTATAAGATTGCCAAGAGTAGGGAAAAAAATCAAGAGATCTAGAACATGTAAGGTGTATTGAGGATGAAGAGGGAAGAAATTTTAGTTACAGACGATGAAATTAAAAATAGATGGAGATGGGAGACTTACTTTTCTAAACTTTTCAATGATGGAGAGGATTCATCTAGTAACTTGAGGATTTAGTAACTGGTGAAGGAGAACAAAATTTGTCATTCTATCGAATAATACGTGATAAGAGAGGTAAAGGCCGCTTTAAGAAAATGACAAATTGTAGAGCCAACGGACATGATTGTATATCTATTAAAGCGTGGAAATGTTTAGGTGAAGAAGGGGTGAGATGGTTACTAAGTTATTTAATGTGATTTTTTACGGTCCAAGAAAATGCCTGATGAGTGGAGGAGAAGTATATTAATTCCCATTTATAAAAATAAAGGAGATATTCAGAATTGTAACTATAACTATAAGGGGATTAAACTCATGAGCCACACAATGAAATTGTGGGAGAAAGTAATTGAGCACAGGTTGAGATTGGAGACAATATTTTCTGAGAATCAAATTGGTTTTATACCAGGTAGATCAACTACAGAGGCGATCTATCTACTAAGGGGATTAATGAAAAAGTATCGTTATAAAGAAAAGATCTACACATGGTTTTTATTGATTTGGAAAAAGCTTACCTGGCGTATACCAAGAGAGGTGCTTTGGAAAGTGTTGGAAAAAAAGAGAGTACGGATTGCTTATATTAATGCCATACAAGATATGTTATGAGAGGGTAAAAACTAGTATAAGAACGCCTAGTGGTCAAACAAAGGATTTTCCTCTTAAAGATTGGACTACATCAGGGATTATCTCTGAGTTCTTATTTGTTCACTTGATTTTAAATGTTTTTGACGGAACATATTCAAGAGGAAATCCCAAAATGTATGTTTTTCGTGGATGATTAGTTCTTATAGCAGAGACAAGAGAGGTGTTTTGGAAAAGTGTTGGAAAAAAAGAGAGTACGGATTGCTTATATTAAAGCCATACCCGATATGTATAAGGGGATAAAAACTAGTATAAGAACGCTTAGTAGTCAAACAAAGGCTTTCCTATAAAGATTGGGACATATCAGGATTATCTCTGAGTTATTTGTTCAACTTGATTTTAAATGTTTTGACGGAACATATTCAAGAGGAAATCCCGAATGTATGCTCTTCGCGGATGATATAGTTTTTATAGCAGAGATAAGAGAAGATGTTAATTGCAAACTTGAGTTATGAAGGAGGACATTGGAGTCGAAAGGTTTTCGTCTGAGTAGAAGTAAGACGGAATATTTATATGTAAATTTGATAAAGGACTATTTGACAATAATTTGGAAGTGAAATTGGGAGATCAAATTATACTCAAGTGAAAAAGTTTAGATATTTGGGAGCCATTATTCAAAATGATGGCGAAATCAGTGGAGATATTTCACATAGAATTCAAGCTGGGTGGTTTAATTGGAGAAAAGTTAAAAAGAGTTATTTGTGACCGTAAGGTGCCTAATAAACTTAAAGGAAAGTTTTATCACCTGTTTATCAGACCGGCAATGTTATATAGTAGTGAATGTTGGGCTCTAAGGGACAGCAAGAGCATAAAGTTGGAGTAGCAGAGATGAGAATGTTACGATGGATGTGCGGACATACATGTAAAGATAAAATTCGAAATGAGCACGTACGCGAAAAAGTGAAGGTGGCATTATTGAGAAAAAAATGGTAGAAAATGGTTGAGATGTTTTGGGCATGTACAAAGAAGATCAAGGGAGGAACCGGTGAGAAGTGGAGTGGAAACATATAACTTTAAGTCCGATTAAGAGAGGTAGAGAAAGGCCTAAGAAAACACTCTTAGAAGTTGTTGAACGCGATCTCTTAATTAATAATATTCCTAAAAGCTTGATAAATGATAGAGTACAATAGCGTCTTGTAATTCATGTAGCCGACCTCACCTAATCGGGATAAAAGGCTTGTTGTTGTTGTTGTTATTGGTTTCTCTATAGGACATATCCCCCTTCATAAATTCAACATTCCATTAATTGAGTTTCATAAGTATCTCATGTATCCTGTTTTTTTAAATGAGGCTGCTCGGACTTCTTATTTTGCTCGTCCAGTCTTTCGTAATTTATTTTCCTATAAATGAAAAAGTTGTGTGTTTAAGGCACAGTGTTTATTTATTTATTCATTCAATTCCTTTTTTAAGACGTTGGAAACACAAATTTCCCATATTTATTTTGTTTTTTTTTTGGTTTTTTTGACCTGAAAAGTTGTCATATTTGTTTGTTACTGTAAACACTTATAGCTTGTCTGGTTGCCACGAGCGAGTCATGTTCAGTTATTATGCACTAAAAAGTTCTAGATCCGTACATGGGTAACTAAGAAGAGAAATATCCAATGGGCAAGAAAACTTATGTTTTGTACTGCATTTTCAATATTTAATATAATAGGAATTTCGGGAGGACTAAAAAAACTAAAAAAAGGGGAGAAAGCGAGGTGTTGAAGAGTGATTGGAGAATGAAATGAACCCTACAATGAATGGAAACAAATAACATTGTAGCTTAAGAAAGGGCCATTCAAAGTCCAAATGTCAATTTTGGACCGTCCATTTTAAGTATCACTTCACTTTAAGCAAGAAAGAAATGAGATATTCTAAGAACAGATTATTTCTCATGAGAACCTCTGTTGTGTTATTTAAAATTCAATCTGTTGACTTGATCCAACAACTAGGAGAATAACAGTTAAGGTACTCATCAGAAGGTTAATACCAAATTAGAATTTGTTAAATGGTGTGTGTTTAGATCAATGAGGATTTGGACTTGGATTTTGTTTAAATTCAAATCCATTTTAAATTATAATTTTTTTATAATTTTAAATTCATTTTACATCATTGTCATTTAAAATTTTAATTATTTCAAACATTTTATCCTTTTGGCATTTTTATTGTTGATACATTTATAATCATATTTTTAATAACACAAACTAGTCATTTTTTATTTTTAATTTTTGTTTCAAATACCTGTTTATCTCTTTTCTTCATTTAAAATTTTTAAACTAATTAAACAAATGATTTTAAATATATAAATTTTAATTGTGAGATTTGAAATGCTTTTAAATTTAAAATTCAAATTCATCAATTAAAAATGATACCTAAGGGTTTTTAGTACTAAAATATAAGAGAATGGGTATTGAATATAATAACTTAAATTTTGAAGATATCTTGATTTAATATTAATTTTTTAAGATGTTTTTAATTATCATTCTTCCTTGATCCATGGACTCTCACATGTTAAATCAGGTCATAGATCAAAAACAATAATCTTCTTTGTGATAAAAGTTATAGACTTTTTTTCCTCTTCTCATTTTAGTTGAGTTTAATTTCAAAATTATTTATATGTGAAATTTAGGGCTATGAATTGAAAGATGGAAAGGGAATTCACAAAAGTACAAAAGAGGAATTTATAGGGTGGGTGTGGCCTAGTCTTCTCCCACAAGTGAAGTGTGGTTGAAATTCTATTATCACTTTTTCTCTCGTATTGCTTTCCTCAAACCTCAAACTTTCTGTTCCCCCAAGATACTGCAATGGAAAATGGTAATGTAATTTATACAAACGGGATAATTAAGCATAAAGGAGACATTATTTTTTAGTTTGAGATTTAAAATTTGAATGTATTTAAATTATAAAAGAGAAAATAATTAATTTTTTTTAAAAAACTCTGACATACTTAATTTTGATATTCTGACATACTTGACCACAATACTTAATTCTTTTTTTTAAAAAAAAAAAACTCTCTTAAGTTTGATGAATCTTGGCTCATAAATTTTGGTTTAGTTGGTAATGAACTATGAGAACCTAGATTCAAATTAATAAAAATACCTTATTGTTGCAATAAATAAATAAAATGCATTCTCAAAAACTTGGCTTAATGGCTTTTTTTTTTTTTTGGGGGTGGCACAAGCTAAAGGCCTGTTAAACCTTAAGATTTTGTTTTTCTTATATATAAGAAAACAAATAAAGCAGAAAAAATAAAATAAACAATTAAACCTTAAAATAATAATAATAATAATAAGACCCGTAATTGCTTTTCAAAATTCGTCGAGGAGGAGACACTTTTTTTCAATAATAATTTAAATTTTGTGTTGATACTGTAACATATTTGACCATAATATTAATACTAATAAAGAAAATAATTATGTGCGTGTTATATACGGTTTTTCTCCATCCAACTTTGTTTCTCTCTAATTTTATTAAATGATTAGTTCATTTTCTTTTTAAATGCGTCAAACCGAATGGAATGTAAAATGAAGGAGGAATATTATATGAAGAGTCTTTTACATATTATTACATCATTCATATATTGAAAGTAATTATGTTCAAGTATTAAATGTAAATATTTTTTAATAAAAATTTAATTTGATTCACCATATTGTAAAGGATTAATTATTTTTAACGTATGTATAAGTATTTTATATTTTTCAAAATGTAATGTGTGCATAAATCTTTCATATGATCAAATACTTTCATAATCAATGCATGAATTCATGATGACTCATGAGAGATAATTTTCACAAAAACAATAAATAGTTTGAGCTGAGAGAGAGAGAGAGATTCTTGTCCTTATCTGCCACGTTGGCACTAGGCCCCACCTTAGCAGTTGATTGGTTCTCCCGCGCTCTTACCATGGCGAATGCGAATTGCTCTTTCTTCTCTTTTTTCTGATAGTAAGCTGGCAAGCCACGTCTCTTCCCTCCAACAAGTTTCCTGCAGATTCTCTCTTCCACGCTCACTCAGCCTCAGGTAATGCTACCAATTCACTTTCTTCTATTCCTTCTCGATACTCGCAATCGCTATCATTTCCTCTTCTGTTTCTATTCCTTTCTTGTTCGAGTTAGTTGTGGAATTTTCAAAATCAGTTAATTTGGTGAATCGAGTTAATGCTATCCATTTGATGATTTTTCTTCCGGTTAGTGCTCGGTTCTTGATTCAAAATTGAGATGAGGAGAGCATCCTGAAACTGAAAGGTTTTCAAGTATAGCCTTGAAGTCCGAATATGATTTCCTATTCTGCAAATCTGAAAATCACTCTTCTAATTGTTTACTGACTAGCAGTAACAGAGGAGATTAATCGAGTTTCTGTAGTACCTCAATTCCTTGTTTATCCTTGTATTGTAATATTACAATTTCAAACGTTTCATAACCCAGGATAATTTTTGTTCCAACCTATTTTGATTTATGTGTCGCCAGTTACACTGTGTAACTGTTGGAGATAATGCTGAACAGTCAGTAAGTTTAATGGTTTGGTTTTTTTTAAAAAAAAAAGGCTTAAATTTCAATCTTATTATGTCAATTTTGAAGTTAGTTGTTTCAGTTTCAAGCTTGACCATTGATAGATGAATAAGCAATAGTTTATGACCAAACTATTGAAGTGGGTTATTAACTCTACGATGGATTTCTTTTAGGTGTTCATCAGACGGAAAAGTTAACTGCTTGAATCTGAGGAAGCTGATAATTCAAGCAGGACAAGATGGACTACGTGTATGGACCAGGAAGAAACCATCTCTTTGTTCCAGGGCCCGTCAACATCCCTGAACCGGTCATTCGGGCGATGAACCGCAACAATGAGGACTACCGTTCTCCAGCAATCCCAGCACTGACGAAAAATCTGATTGAGGATGTGAAGAAGATCTTTAAGACTATCACTGGAACTCCATTTCTTATTCCCACAACAGGTAATTTCTACACATGGTTCAGGCCAAATTGTACTTTTCTATATGTGTAGATTTTTATTTGCAAAAATCTTCTATTAGTGCCTCATCAACATTGTATTCATTTCACTAGAACAATATTGATAACAAGAAGTCCGTCCATTGCCTAAAACGATCATCATTAACCTTTCACATTCAGTTTACTGAAAAGATTATATTACTCTTTAGGAAACTTGATTTGGAAAATGCATGCCTATGAAATAATATCTTGCCAGTGTATGAGAATAATAATTTTATCCGGTGTGTCCTATATTCTGCAGTAGTAACAACATCAGTTGGAACCTTGATTTGGAAAATGCATGTCTATGAACCTTGATATATGTTTGTTTCATACTCAGTTTACTGAAAACAATACATATCTCTTCCTGAATGGCTTGGTTGTCTTTCTAAGAACTTTCTTTTCCTGAATTATTTTGTTTTGTTTATTATGCAGTAATGCTAGTACTTTTGATGCAGGTACTGGTGCATGGGAGAGTGCACTGACAAACACATTGTCTCCGGGAGATCGGATTGTATCTTTTCTGATTGGCCAATTTAGTTTGCTTTGGATTGATCAGCAGCAACGTCTTAACTTCAATGTTGATGTCGTTGAAAGTGAATGGGGACAAGGAGCCAACCTGGACATTCTGGCATCGAAACTTGCATCAGATAATGCACACACCATAAAGGCAATTTGCATTGTTCACAATGAGACAGCAACTGGGGTCACTAATAACCTGGCCAAAGTGAGAAAAATTCTCGGTAAGAATTCCATCTAATGCTCTTCTCTCCTTTCCACTGATAGCTTTGCTTTGGATGGTTCTGTTGGTGAGAATTGAAAGATATCATAATAAAACTCTTAGTGAGTCTTCACTTGAAAACCTAAGTATTTGAATTGAAATGATCCGTCAAAAGAATTAAGTTATATTTGTTTCAGGCGCTGTAATAGAGCTTGACAGATGTTCACTACCCTTATCTACATTTCTGTAATTTTAATACCTTTTTTGTGGCCTACAAGCTTACCAATCCATTCATAGCCTCTACTTTGCCGACCTTGGGCTTTTCTATGTTAAATTTAGTTCTGTTTTCTTCTTCCTTTTATCCTTGGATTTAATTGCACTTACATTACCTGTTTATTCAGTAAAGACGCAGCTTAGTCCCTTTATTTTTTTCAAGAACAATTTCATCCTTCTCATTTCATCGAAGGTGCAGAAGTAATCCAAATAATAATGGCCCGCTTAATTTTTTGGACAAACTCACATGATGTGATTGCCTTTTATCTCATGGCAACCATATAAGCTCAGATCACCTAAGTTCATCCAATGAATTCTGGTTTTCCGTTGACTCATCAGTGCCATGTCAACATATCTAGGTGCGGCACAACATGAAAAACAGTCACATCAAGTTAATCTGTTAAGAAACTCAATAAACTATTACTATTTTGGATTACTTAATACATCTTCAATTTAGTACACCATGCAGATGAACTTGTTCGTTGAAACTTAAAAATGTCTGTTAGCCCTTTCTTTTCATGGTTTATCCATAACACAAATCTCACATGGTGCATTAAACTATCAGATGAATATCAGCATCCAGCCCTCTCCTTGTCGATGGAGTATCTTCCATTTGTGCCCTTGATTTTCGTATGGATGAATGGGGAATCGATGTAGCCCTAACTGGCTCTCAGAAGGCTCTTTCCCTCCCTACTGGGATAGGCATAGTATGTGCAAGCCCTAAAGCCTTGGAGGCCTCAAAAACTGCAAGATCAGTCAGAGTTTTCTTTGACTGGAGTGACTACTTGAAGTTCTACAAGTTGGGAACCTATTGGCCTTACACTCCTTCCATTCAGTTGTTGTATGGTCTCAGAGCAGCCCTCGATCTCATTTTCGAGGAAGGACTCGAAAATGTGATTGCCAGACACCATCGTTTAGGAGAAGCGACCAGGTAAGCACATGATATGTTCATTTCCTTCAGGAGTTTCGACAGTTAAACAACACTTTGTTTTTGCATTTGATTTGAGCAAGGCTTTTGAAAGTTGTTTGTTTGAGTAAAATAACTTGACATCTCTAATTTTTGTGCCGCCTTTAACTGCTCTCTCATGTATCAAGTAATAATTATAGTAAGCATCATTTTGAGGGGGGAAAAATAATAGAAAAAAGGACTGAATAAGCGGGTTTAGGCATATAGTGCTAAATTCTGTGAAGGGCAGAGTATTTTAAGGCCCATTTACTTGCTAGAATGGAATGGATTAATAAAATAAAGAAAATGAACTAAATTATCCAATTTATCATTGTAAAGGTAAAAAAACTCAGTACCACATATCCTAAACATGGAAATTGCCACACCCACCACAAATATTAAGAATCATGACTCCTAATTTCATGAATTATATTATCCTTGCCCCTTTATGTATATGATTGGCCCATCTCTTCTTCACATATTAATTATTCTATTTTTATCTTTATTTTTTAATCCATTCTTTTCTAACAAGCAAGCGGCTCTTAGTATCTTTACATTTGTGCAAGAAACATGAGAGATTCTAAATGTAGTAGAAATACAGACTTGCAGTTGAGGCGTGGGGTTTGAAGAACTGTACACAGGAGGAGGAGTGGTATAGTGATACTGTGACTGCTGTTCTTGTTCCTCCTTACATAGATAGTGCTGAAATAGTGAGAAGGGCATGGAAGAGATACAACTTGAGCCTAGGCCTTGGCCTCAACAAAGTTGCTGGCAAGGTTTTCAGGATAGGCCATCTCGGCAACTTGAACGAGGTATTCTTCATTTCCCTCTCTCCCTTCAAAGCATGCATAATCCTTGTTTATATATACAGATGTAGAAATGTACATACTAATTGTTTGGAGGTTAGGTGTGTAAGTGTATGGAGGTTTGGTTGGTTTGATGAATCTAGTTGACCAAATATTGGGCCAAGGTAATGCCCAGCCCAACCTTTGTATGCTCTAAGAAAACAGATATTTTTGTGCAACCATAACAAAGATAATATATAATATAGAACGTTTAATAAGTTGCATTATTTGTAAGTTATGAACAATGTAACTTATTTTCAGACTTCATATAATGCACGGGATTTACATAATTACACTAGTATAAAAAAAAGATTTGTCTCATTTTTTGTGCATGTTCTTACTCTCTCTCTCTCTCCCCTCTTTTTATTTCTGACCAAACACAATTGTACTGTGTCATTGACTAGTTCATTCTTGCTGACTAGGGTTAAACAACTGCATAACAAACTTGACCAAAACTTTATGCATTGAAATTTGTTTTGACAGTTGCAACTATTGGGATGTCTTGCTGGAGTAGAGATGGTATTGAGAGATGTGGGATACCCTGTGAAGCTTGGAAGTGGTGTTGGTGTTGCGAGTGCTTACTTACAGAACAACACTCCTTTCATCCCTTCCAGGATTTGATTTGATTCCATTCTCCAGATTCTCGCATTCCTTCAAGTCCTTTCTTTTCTGGGATTCTCTGTGAAATTACATTACATATACAATCTCCTCTTCCCAATCTTATTCTCTACTTTAATTATTCAACGCATTGCTTCTTTCACTTGTTTGTGTATCAGAATTGGTGGGCAATAAAATAGAAACTCCCCCTTTGCTTCATGCTTTCACCCTTCGTTTGGATGGAGAAAAAAATAGACAACAGAGAAAACTATGAGGGAAAATACTTAAATATGGTTAAAAAAATAACTTTTTTTTTTTGTTTTTTTAAGAAATTTCTCTTCCTAATTTTCTCTCTTCCCTCTTCCCACTTTTGCCCCACGTCCAAACCAAACGTATGAGTTTAGTTAATGGTAGAAAGTGAGGGGTTAGCAGGAGCCACAACAGTCCAAGTTTTTAAATTTTTCTTAGTGTTTTATAGATGTTATATATTTTTTATCTTCCAAGATTTATAAAATTTTTATAGTATATATGTTTTTTAATCTTGTCCTTCTCATAGTTAAATCCAGACTTTCCCTTAATCCAGATCATCTGAAATCTGAATTTAAAAAGTGATGAGCAGGATTTTTTCTAAATTTGATTTAGATTATCTAAATTTTATTGTTTTAATCTTGAATTCAATTCATCATCTATTTTTAAAATTTCTTTTATTTTTCTCCATTAAAAAAAATATTTTAAGCGAACTTCTCCCAATCAATAAATTTGATTTTATGCAATAGCTGATTCACAAATTTGATTTATCTAGATAACATCAATTTCCTAACGATTAAATATTACGACTACCAGGCCACAGATAGATTATAGTTTGATTCTTTGCCGACATTGGGCTGTAACCGAAGGAGAGTGTTTAGTCAAGTGATGAGGACAACTGGGCCTGATCGGCCCTCTGTGGCCCACTAACAGTGATGATGAACATATAAGACGAAACCACATCAACCACCTGAGATCATACACGTGGCAGCATTCATACCACGTGTGGGCCCACATTACAGTTGTCTCATCTGGAGCGATCCCTCATGCTTTGACTCTCGCTTTCTATTGGGTGGTTCCAACTATATCCCATCGTGACGCGCATGAATGAACTCATCATTTGCAAATTATATTTTATAAAACTCATCAGCCCTCAACCCTAACCATGCATATTTAAATTATATAATTAAATTGTAAATTTATAAAAGTTTATCTTATTAATAAATAATCATTAAAAAATTTAAATATAAAATATAATTATAATTTTATTTCAATATATTTCAATTATAAATTACTGAAATTAAATCCATTTATATTAATATATTATCATACTAAATTTTAAAATATGTCAACTTATTTTTTATTTTTTATTAATATTAGTTTTTATTTTTTGAATTTTATTTTTTTTAATCAATCAGATCTTACTGCTTCTATAAATCAAATTATATATAATATATACTTAACTCGCTCGATTTAATAAAAAATTGACTACTTTAACAAATTTAATTAAATTTACATATAATTTAAGTTTATAAATAAGGGGACAAGATTATATACGTTGTAAATATAAAAATAATAAGTTTAAATAGTCAATTAGTAAGTTTAATTAAATTTATATTTAATTTAAATTTATAAGTAAGTTAAAATAATTTTATAAATTAAAAATATAAAAATAATAAATTTAAAGCATGACTCAAAAGTTTAATGATAATGTTCACAACGCCATTTTTATTTATAAAATTAAATTCAAGATTGTGTGTGTGTGTGTACACTAATCACTAGATATAATACCTTGAAATGATTTTTTCTGTTTCTTCCCAAAAATAACGTTTTTCTTTTAATTAAAATATCATACAAAGATCAGTTATTTAAGAGTAGAGAATAATCCGTGACATGTTTCACTTGTGAGTTTATTTCTTTAACCTCATTTTTTTCAAGTAGTTAGTCATAAAAAAGTCAAGACGGCTGATTGATAAGCTCAGGATTTTGTTTGCCAGATGTAAGTTGAGGACTTAGGAATGTACTGTGTATATTTATTTATTATAATTGAAATCACGCTTAAGATCAAATCTCTTAAACGATGAACCCTCAATGCACAATTAACTGATAAGTCACATGATATTCAGTTCAAAACACCGAAAAGCAAGCACAGTTCACTAAAAAAGTTGAATATTTATTCCAATTTTTCCGGGCAGTGTCTCATCTCATGTCCATTGTAGGAACGAACACTGGTACTGGTGTGCCATGAAAAACAAAACAGTTCAAAATTATTCTTCTAAAAATAACCCTTTTTGGCTTTTTCCCTATTCATAACTTTCATTTTTGGTCATATACACATAGAAAGTAGCTGATAATTTGAACTAAACTCAACATATTACCTCAAAAAAAATTAGGACCAAATTTGATTATATAAGCCTTTTAAAAAAATAAGATAATTTAAGTTGAGTTTGAATAAGTCCTAACTCAAATTGAGCCTGGTCACTAAAATTATTGACTTTATATGTATGTAGAGTCGGTAATTTAAGCTAAGTCTGATAGGCCAACTTGAATTCACTTAAAAAAAATTGGATTTATGCTTAATGATATGAATTTTTTAAAAAAGAAAAGATATTTTAAATTTAATTTAAATAAATTTAATTTAAATAAATCCGCTTTAATTGAAAATAAACAGATCACGTTGCGTTGTTTGCGGGCTGCGCGGCCTTTCCGATGTTTGATCAACAGTTGGTTATTATTATTATTATTATTATTATTATTATTTTTTGTGTTACTTTACGCACAAGCGTCTAGCACAGGCACATGGATTTATTTCTTCTAAGTAATTATCTTCATTTTCGAGGGTAGTATAAATAAGGAAAAATGACATTTAAGGCGGTGATAAAATTTATTACAATAAAAATCTAAAAATTTTATATAAAATATTATTTTATAAAAATACATATATATTATGGTTAAAATTTCAATAAAAATATAAGTTAAATTCAGTTTTCAATGATACCATAATATCTCTGTCTCATCATATAAAACTTTTTTAAAATATTTTTTTTTAAATATAAGAGGAAATCAACATATTTTTTTTAATAAACAGATCATTACATTTTTATTATATTACAAAAAACTCATCAATTTATTTTAAAAAATTATTTTTTATTTATAATAATTAAAAATAAAATGAAATATTGTTATACTTTTAAGTAGATAATATAAACAGATCATTATATTTTTATTATATTAAAAAACTCATCATTTTATTTTAAAAAATTATTTTTTATTTATAATAATTAAAAATAAAAATGAAATATTATTATACTTTTAAGGAGATAATTAATTTTAGTTAACTTATATAATTTAATTAAAAATATTTTATATATAGAAATTGAGAATATACCTGCACTCAGCACTCATATGTCCTTTTTATGATAAATTCTTTTCAGAGCCTTAAATGTCATTTTATTTAGAATTATAGAAGTGGAGCCCATGCAGGTCTGTTTACACAAGCATTTGGTGTGTCACAGTATCAGCATATTCAACAATCTTATTCCCAACTTTTCCATACTAAGAAGGCTGACTGGAATCACCAATCGAAGCAAGATGATCTGAAAACCCAAGTCATTTTTGGAGCTAATCGATGAGGAGGAGGGGGAGGAGAAAATACCAAATCCAGAAAAATTGACGAGCTCTCAACATGGGGATGTCAAAAGAGAATCTGAAAGGTGTCGTTTTGGCGTTGGCTTCAAGTGGATTCATTGGGGCAAGCTTCATCATTAAGAAGAAAGGTCTTAGAAGAGCAGCTGCAGCTACTGGTGTCAGAGCTGGTGAATATTCTTCTTGTTTTTTTTTTTTTGCCTGATATTGTTTTTCTAACTGGGCGATTAAGTGTTTAATTTGGTTAGCCGTGGTTTCTTATTTTGTAGGTGTTGGAGGGTATTATTATCTATTGGAGCCGCTCTGGTGGTTAGGAATGGTCACAAGTAAGCACCTAATGCTGTTTCTGAACTTCTATTTTTCTTTTCTAACCGTAGTTATTTGGGCTGAACTTTCTTGTTTCTTCTTTTTTGGTTTTAATTTGACCACATCATTGTACAAAGTTAGTTAGATTATCTAGATTTGGATGCTTGTCAAAGTTGAAGCAATTTCATTTTACGTTGTTTAATAGAGCCTGGATTTAGTGCCCCATATCATTCTCTACTGTTTGTCTAGGTCATTGCATTGCTTATTCTTTTTGGTTGTGCCTGGAGATGCTTAAACAAGTTACTTTGCTATATTTTTCAGTTGTGCTTCTGTTAATGACTAACTATAATATGTAATTATCATGGTCATGGGCTTTTGATCCTTTGCTGACTTCTTGCAGAATCTTTTTTGTTTTACAATTTCTGATTTAGTGATTGTTGGAGAGGTTGCAAACTTTGTTGCATATGCATTTGCCCCAGCAGTTCTAGTCACTCCACTTGGTGCACTGAGTATCATTGTGAGGTAGCTAACTTAACTCTTCTTCTTCTTCTTCTTCTTCTTCTTCTTCTTCTTCTTCTGGCCTTAATTAATTTTGCAAGTGTTTTCTTTTACATTGTAAACTAACATGGTTGATTCTCCATTGACCCATGACTGTGAAATGTGAATGCTATCCTGTAGTGCGGTTTTGGCTCACTTTATTTTGAAAGAGAGGCTGCACCCTCTTGGAATGTTGGGCTGTGTAATGTGCATTGCTGGTTCTGTCATTATTGTCATTCATGCGCCTGGAGAGCGTACTATCACATCTGTTCAGGAAATATGGAATTTGGCTACCCAACCAGGTTAGAATGCTCTGCTGTTTACATTCAAAGACGATTGTTTTACAGTTCTTGGTTAATATTGGCATTTCTTTCATTGCAGCATTTCTGGCATATGTGTGCTCGGTAGCGGTATTGGTTTTCATTTTGGTCTTCCATTTTTCACCGCGGTGTGGCCATACCAATGTGCTGGTTTTACTGGAATTTGTTCGTTGATGGGATCCCTCTCTGTAAGCAACTGAACAACTCTCTCCTCAAGTTTATGGCTAATCTGAGCTTGATGCACTTGTTTCCTCAAAATATCTTGTTTAACAGATATATAAACTGTGGTACTTGATCTCCTTTTTAAAGTCATTTGATTTTGATACCTATCTTTCTTTCTTTCCTTTCCTTTTCATTTTTTTCTTTTTAAATTTTGGTACCTATGTTGTGGTACAATGTTATTCTCTCTAGATCATGATATAGGACATTGGTAACTATTTCACAGTTTTAAAGGGAAAAAAAAAAGTTGGGTGAAACTTTAATTTCTGAAATTTTTTTACATCTTTTCAATTGTACCCTCATTAAATATTCTGTATAAGTGCCTTAATAATGACAATTGAAATTCCAATACATCATTTTAAAAAAAAGAAAAAGTAATAAATGAATTAGGGGTATAGTTGGAAAAACAATTATAAAAATTACCTAATGCCCTATATTTTGGATAAAGTAAAGATTTTAAAAGATGTCATATATTGTGGTCCAAAGAGATTATATTAAAAAAATATTTTTAAGTACTTCATTGGCTCAATTTGTCACACTTCTATACCCTCTCATCTCCCCATTTTTGAGGGAGAAGGGAGGGATGTATACATTGAGAATCTTTATCTGGTCCAATGATTGATGAATATCTGTTAAAGTTTTTTCACCCCTCAATCTGCATTCAATTTAGAATAATGAATTGCATACTATAATCTGTCTTTGCCACCCCTAGTTTCTGTTACTGCTCTATATGAAATTGTTATGAATTTTCAGGTGATGAGTGTTAAAGCCCTTGGAACTTCATTGAAGTTGACATTTGAAGGGGTGAATCAATTAGTCTACCCTGAAACATGGTTCTTTATGTTGGTTGTGGCTATATGCGTCATCACTCAAATGAATTACCTCAATAAGGTTGGTTACTCTATGTGCCTTGAAAAAGGTCCCGTTGCCTCAGCCTGTCTTTTGAAATTCTCTGAACCAATAAAACTGCTCTTTCACCTTATATGTAGTATATAAATTATTTTCTTAACTGTTAATGACCTTTTGATGGTAGTCCCAATATTTGAGGAATTGTTAAGATGGAATTTTTTCTGACATAGTTATTACGATTTTCAAGGTCCATTTCATCCCAATAACTTAGGCTGCCAGGAGAAGGTCCAGAAATGCTTTTAATATCTGTGACAGTTATTTAACTACATTCTACTCCTTTAGCATCTTCTTCTACCTTTATCTCTGAGAATGGGCACTATAATGTGCACATGTTTCTTCATTGTGGTAACGTTCAAGTTTGAGAAAGAGATCATTAAAAGTAACTGGTTTTCCTTTCCTTTTTTGTATCTAGGCATAGTGCAGAGGTTAATTAGGAAACTAACAAAATAAGGATTCTGAGATTCAAAGATGCCAAACTGGTGTGTGAGAACCATTGGAAGAGTTTTCCAGTTAATAGGTGCTGAAGGGAGGTCCTTGCAGAACTTAAGTCACAACTTAAGGCAGAAGAAAACCGAATAAAGAAGAAAAGACACAACATTAACAAGAAGGGATTAAAAAGCTTTAAAGCCTGCGTGGTCTGTTACAAGGGAGATTAGGAGGTTAGTAATCTGTTAGTTAGTTACTCTAGATAGGGTAGATGTATTGTTGTGATGGGTGTGATATGGATTTGGTATACTTCTAAGTACATAAATACAGCTTGTCACGTATCAAATGGTGTTAGAGTTGGTTTTCTGGACAAACGGGGTTGCCTGAAATTCGATCCAGAGGGCAGTGATGGAAACATGATTGCATGAATGCCTTGGAGGTCTTGAGCAGACGATGGAGCTTTGTGAGACAATGATGAAAAGGGCGATCTCACACAATTGGAGCTGAATACTCATGACATCAGTGAGCTGAAGAATCTATGAGTAGAATTGAAGCGCATATGGCTGAAAAGAATTATAAAGACTATTCCTCTGTGCTTTCGAGCACCACGGGTCTTTCCTATTAACACACGTAGCTAGAAAATACATGAAAATAAAACTCTTGACAGTTGTTCAAAAAGACCCGTTAAGAGTTTAAAACTCTTGATCATTTGCTCATAGGGTTTGTGATGACACCATGTCATAAACCTCTTCAACTTGAAAGCTTAGTCTGTTCAAATCTGAGTCCATGAATAATTTATTATAAGTTCTAGCATATACATATATAGACAATAAATAACTTTCCGTTGATATTTGATAAATATTCTTCGCTGCAATAATGACCATCCCAGATGCTAATTCTGTGGTTTTTGTTTTTTCTTGCTGCAAATGATGTTTTGCATTTATTTGTTAAATTTGATTTATTTGTACTGGTATAGTTCACTATCTTTGAAGTCTTGCATTTGACGTAATACATTCTCATTTGACAAGGCGTGTTCGATATTTCAGGCTCTTGACACCTTCAACACTGCAATTGTGTCTCCCATATATTATGTAATGTTCACAACACTCACAATCTTAGCCAGCGTAATAATGTTTAAGGTATTTCCAATTTGTTATGCTGTCAAGTGTTGAGGATGTAGAAGAATATCGTCTATAAGTTTGAATTATTAGCTCAATATCAACTCACCTTGTATTTACAGGATTGGGAGGGCCAAAGTTTTGGGACTATCGCATCAGAAGTGTGTGGATTTATTGTTGTGCTCGCTGGCACCATTTTGTTGCAGGTGTCCAAGGACTATGAGAGAAGTCCTTCTTTTGGAGGTGTGTGGAAATCTACTCCTACCGTTCAACTCTATCGCCAATATCAACATTCTACTCTTTTATTGGACCTTGATTGATTATCGTCTTTCACTCTACATGTGTTGACAATGTGCATTGCAGGTAGCAATTCTGCAGTTTTATCGCCTTCATTTTCTACCCTACTTTGTGCTGGCAATGGAGAATTCTTTAAGCTAGCTGATGAAAATGCGGCCCCTTCTGAGGTTATGAGCTTAAGAAGACAAGAATCACATTAGATGGTTTCTTTTCTTTTTTTCTTTTATTCCATTCTGTCACAGTGGAAGAAGGCAAAGCGTGAACTCTGGAGAATCCAAAGGAAAGGTCTGTCGGATGGTAATGATGCCACGTGGCAATTCAAGTAGTTCTGAAATCATAATATGATGGGGAAATTCCTGAACACATTCTGTTCATAATAATGTATGAGCATCTCAGGAATTTAGTGTCATGGATTTTCCAGTTTCGAAGATGATTCAAGAACTGATATGTTGCAGTCGGTTTCACATTTGTACACTCTGTCCATAGTTGCTGGGTTCTGATGAAAAGGTTTGCCTTCCTTGTGAAATTTAGAAATAGGAAAAGAGTTATTGGATTTGTTTAAAGACTAGCTTGATTATGAGAGGAATTGTTATGAAGAAGTGAAAAAAAGTGATTAGGGCTAGAGATTACCTCGGCTTTTGTTTGTAAAGTATTGAGGTGTACAGGGAATCAAGCAGTAATTCTGTTCATTATATTTGTTTCCCCCTTGTGAAAAAGAAATATTCTTTCTCATGCATCAATTTTTATTGTTGAAAATGATTCTCATAGTCGATTTTATATACTCCCACAGATCCTTATTATACAGACCATTCCCTATCACAATACCAACATTAAAACTTATCCCAAGGATAAAAAATTTCATCATTAAGACTTATCCCAAAGATAAAAAATTTCATCATAAGATTGGATTGTTTGCATTGATCATTACTTCAAGAAGGCAAAACAGATGTTTGGACTGGTTTGCCCATGAAGCATCTCGATTTAGCTTTCATGCTATTAGCTTATTTATGACTTTATGTTCTTAGCTATTTTCTTAACTTTTAGGTATGATTTATTGCTTTAACTATTTTGTGTATTACAAAGATATGCAAACATTATATTTTATAATTAATATTATTATTTTTACTATATCAAGAAGATATTTGAACTCACTACTTTGCACTTATAGTTTTATCATGTTTTACAATAGAGGCTTTTATATATGTGTGTGTGTATTATTTAATATTTACGAGCAACAAATATGATTATAAAACTGCTGGTAAAAATATTGTCATAAAACTACATATCGAGTAATACCTCTATATAAGCTATATTTTTAGCCAATGCTTAAAAATACTTTTTTAGTTACATAAGAAATGGACAGTGTCTTTTTTTAAAGTGATCAACAACACAACTCACACATCTAGGTATTAATGTAGGGTTTGAATTTTGGATCTCACGTCTGTAAAAAGATGGTGTTAGTGTCTTACTGATAGGACAACTTGTTATTAGCAGAGATGGATTGTCTTAACAGAGTATATAGAAGTAGTCATTTCACTGTATTTATGGGGCACTTTAAATAAAAATAATTCTGTTTAAAATGAAGATAATGTTAAAAAAAAAAAAACACAGAAATTTTGTCCATATGGTAATAATTAGGCCAATGAGGTTTCCTTAAAAATGTCAAGAAGGGGACTTTCGAAGGAAACCGTTGTTGTACAGAAGCAAACAGATTGGAAGGCACCTTGCAGTTTCCTTGTACCTTCCTCCCACCCTTTGCCTTTGTGTCTTGTAATTCTAATTCTGAGAATCATCATCTTCACAATAAAAACGGAATAAACGGTATTTTTCCGGAAAATAAACAGAAGCTATACTGTTCACAAGATATTTTAATAGGGAAAAGGACAGTTGCAGACCCTGTTAAAGAATTAATGACATTTACAAAACTCTAATTTTTGAAATTTCATGGAAGAACCAAGGTCCTTTGTTGCAATTAAAAATTATTTTATTGGACTAAAATGCCCATTTGATTAGTCACTTGTAAATATTTAAGAAGTCAGTTATGGATTCATGGATAATCACTTTTAATCAAGATAGTCACTGCTAAATTTTTGAATAATCAGTTGTAAATGTATATTAATTTTTGAAAAGAATAATCATTTGTGAATAGTTGGAAAATCAGCTTTTAATTAATAGATAGTCACTTATAAATTTTTTAATTGTCAATTGTGATTTCATTGTAGGTAATCACTTGTCAATCTATGTATAATCACTTGTGAATCTTTGAAAAGTTAGTAGCACATCAATCTTATTACACAAAAGTCATAAAAAGCAATTGAATGGTGTCATCTTTCTTATTGGTCAGATTGCTTTAGCCTAATATAAATTCTGTTTTTTCATTGGTTAGTTTATTTTAATATAAGGTCATCTTTAAATAATGTTTCTGATTTGTTGAACCAACTTCAGAGCTTATCATCTATATACTTTTTAGATTTAATCTAGGTGATTTAGATTTATAATTTTTAACTTTTTTTTTAAAAAAAATATTTTAATAGATATATAATCTAAAATACAGGCAATTTCTTAACTATTAGTTTTTTAAGAAAATAATTTTTTATTTAAAAAAATACCTATTGAAAAATTATAAATTTAAATCATAAAAATTAGATTTGAATGATCTAAAAGTGATAAGCTCTTACTCATCATTTACATGATCAGCACTTAAATTTATTCCGCTCTCATTGTAGAAGCATTACCATTGGTTAGTTTTTCATTTTTATTTTGAAAATTTTTCTTTCCATCCTCGTGTTGATTTTCCTTGTGTTGTGGCACGCATAATTTATTCTTTCTCATAGAAGCCTCCCCGTTTAGACAACTTCTCATTGGCCAGTATTTAATTCCATTTATTTTATTAAAAATGTTGATTTTTTAATTTCTCTGCCGGTCAAACCAAGTGTTCGTTGGTACAGGATATCGTGATATTTTGTTGGTACAGGATATCATGAAATTTGATTGTGCCGTTTCTTGTTAGGAACTTAGGCGTAATTTTCTCTTATTTTTAATTGAAACAGAAGATCTGGGTCTTTTTATGAGATTTTAAAAATTAGTAGCTTGTGATTATCAATAATCCTCTGATAGGTCTGCAGCTGTCATGTTCCCTATTTCTTAAATTTAATATTAAAAATTTAAGGACTTGAGGACGAAGAAATTTTAAACTTAGCTTGGATATTTAACTTGGATACCAAGTCTCGTCTCTTCTCGGCTGTCAGTTTCATCCTTCTTCTTCGCGAGTTCAGCTCCTTCTTGATTTTATGGCTAAGCTGGAAGCCAAGCTGGGGATGATGATCGACTCCATCGGTAACTTCTTTTCCGGTAGAGATCAGCTGCCTTGGTGTGATCCTGACATAGTCGCTGTAAGCTCATGCTTCTCTTCAATGCCTCCATCCACCAATTGATTGAATTAGTTTTTGTTTAATTTGAATGGGAATTCGAACATGCGTTAGGTTTCCTATGGTATTTCGTCTTTGTTAGTATCTAGATTCTCTGTTTCTGCTTTGCTTGTTCTGATTTTGAAGCCTTGTTATTGAACTTCTCAAGCTATCGATCGTTCCCTGGAGCTGCAGGGTTGGGTATTTTCTTAATTTCTTTTTCTTTCTTATAATTTTTCTTTTAAACCTGATGTAATTTGTAATTTTCTTTCTTTCTTTTTCTTTTTGTGGGTGCTGGTGTTAAATTCAAAAAGAGTTGTCCTTGTTATATTGAAATGTGTTGGTTTGACGAATGAAGAATTGATTAATTTTGGCTATTTTTAACTCAAAATATAATTTGAATGTGAAGCTGAGTCTTTACGAGGATCAAGTAATATGGGAAATTTTTGTTTTGCATATAGCACCTAATAAGGTGAGATAAATCGTAGATGTGATCCTTTATTCTTATGACGTAACCTAGAATGAATAACGAACTTCAAATATGGTGCTCAAAATAATTTCATCTTAAGATAACGTTCTCTGTTGCTAATTCCTAATTTATCAAACTCGCATCTTTGGATGTTTTTATTTTCTAGCCCGTCTTTGTGATTGAATTTTCATATTTGCAGAGGATACATTTTGTTTCTTTCTACTTTCTGCTGTATCTTGCTGTGGTAAAACTGCAGCTTGCTGCTTGTCAAAAAAAAAAAAAAAAATCCTGTAGCTAGCTGATGTTGCCACGTCAACCAAAAATATCATTTTGGGAGTATGCAGTAGAATTATGTTTGTTCATGCTACTTCAATTAACTAATTGGTTGTTTCTATCTGCCTGACTTTGTTGAACGCTATTATAATTGAGTGCATAAATTTAGCTTAAACTTACAAAGGTTAGATACCTAGCATTTCAAGAAGAGTATCAACAGTTGCAGTCATGGGTGCATCTTAGCATGTGTGCGTAGGCACGTGTGTGCCCATTTTTTAATGGCAGATTTTAAAATTATAAATGCCTCTTTTACGTCTTCCACAAAAGACTGAATTATGCTTTATATGAACATGATTGCCATTCTCAGCCGAGTAAGCTAGGTCCTTCTTGGGAGGAGAGAATAAAAATTGAGGACTTGATATTTTTCTTAAGGAAAGGCAGGAGACCAAGTAAATTATTTTCTTATCATTAGGACGACATATTCTGAACATAAGCCATATTTGTGGGTGCGATGCCAAATTGGTCCTTTCCCTCTTGCTTAATGTGGGAAATCTGGTTTGAGTCTTTACTGCCCCTTTATACATCATATTTTTATTCTTTCTCGTAGTGCTTATTGATATTTGTGTTGGCCATGTCTACATCTAGTACAATTCTCTTGATTTCAAGATCATAATAAAAAAGCATAATACTAGATGAGTTACTTGTGACAGTCAAATTTAGTTGAATATGCTGTGTCAGCGTGTGTGCCTGCTGGATGTATCATTTAATGTTATCATCATACTTTTCTTTTCTTACATTGAATTTCATTTCAAGCATGTTTTTCTCAAATTTCCTTTTTGACAACACTTTTTACAGCATGTCTTTGTTGATAGTCACAGCATATTTTTCTGCTGGATTTTTTTCTTATCGGTTACCTCATCTGCTTTCTAAATGCACCTGCAGGCATGTGAAAGAGAGGTTGCTGAGGCTGGCTCAGATGACTCTATGAAGGAATGCCTCTTGCGTTTATCATGGGCCCTTGTTCACTCAAGACGACCAGAAGATGCACAACGTGGGATAGCAATGCTTGAAGGTAGCCGTATATGTGTGCTGGGCATTCACCCAGAGAATTGATTCACTTGCTGACATGCATGCACATACATTCACTCACAGTCTTTATCCTTTAGGTTTTTAACAAGGAAGTCTGTATAATTTGGTTTCAAATGGATGAATATTCAAATTGAGCTACTCTGCTGTCATAGATGTATATCTTGTTTTTATTCTTGCAACTTTTGTTAACCATATGATAACATGTATGTGACAGCATCTTTACCTGGTACAACTGACCCACTGCTACAGAGGGAGAGGCTATATCTTCTGGCTGTTGGGTATTACAGAAGTGGTGATTATTCAAGGAGTAGGGATCTTGTGGATAGATGTCTATTGGTATGGCCTTCTGTCTCCAGAGTTGTTGGTTAATCTAGGAAATGGAAGTTCTTTCAGCCCCTCTAATATTTTTGTCTTCTTGGTCAACGTGAACTCCTTTATCTAATTTTGTTAATCCTTTAGAGATTGTTTATGCATAAATGTATGACCAGTGACGAATCTGGGCCCCCCAGGGCTTTTACTTGTTAAAAAAATGTTTAAAATTTTTTAGCCCTCCCAACCCCTCTCTTATTTTCCAATTCTTGCCCTGACGTATCTAATTCTAGATTCATCCGTGTATGATTGCCATCTCTATCTTGAATTATGTTGTTTAAGATACAGAACTTCATTGATTGGGAGAGAATCTGAATTCTATTAACGCAAAATGTTCATTTACCTAGGAATTCTTGAGCAACTGTTTCTGTAATTGGTGCTTTCCTTGTTTGATATGTCTGCTGAATTTGAAGTTAAATTATCCGCCTAAGAAGATTTGTTTTGAACACTTGTTTGGTTGATACTAGTTCGTTACTTTTATATAGCATCCATGACCAGAAGAAATATATGGATTTATGAATTTGTTCTCTTCTCAAATACTGAAGTCTGATATATTAATCTTGATAGTTATGAAGGAAAATCTGGCAGAATTTATGTGTAATTTTGAGTGGTTTTGAGGTATTATGTTACAAACTTGGCAGCAAACTCTAGTAAATATCTCCTTCAACTTGAAGATTTTGTCTAGTGCTTTTCACCATTCCTTTTACTGAATTTTAACCGTTGCATGAACAACATATTTTTGTTTTGTAGATTGCTCCTGACTGGAGGCAGGCAGTGACGCTTAAGAAGATAATTGAAGACAGATCACAAAAGGTTTCCCCGCAACTAAGATTTCCTTAAATATTTCCTGCGTTTCTTGTTATTTTGGTGATGGAATCATGATATAGGGTGTCCTTAAGTTTTGTGGGAGGCAATCTCCTTCCTTGGCTATATTAGTTGCACACTACCTCATTCTCTTACTCTTATGGTTTAGTGGTTCTAGATCCATAAGGAGAAATTCTTGCGTAGATATATTGCACAACCCTGGCTGTGCAAGGAGCCAATGAGAATTCACCAATTTTCCACATGCAGGGATTTGGTTACAAACTTATTATTCTGATATTCTTTTAGCTCCTTGCATCAACTTTTGCCATGCAAGAAGTACATAAAAATTTCTGAGTTAGAAGTGAGGGGTTTTTGTTATTGATTTGATTTCCGCGCTGATTTTGTCTGTTATGTCCCTCCTCCCTTGTAGATGGTGTCATTGGCCTTGGCATTGCTGCAACTGCTGTAGGACTTGTAGCAGGTGGGATAGCAGCAGCAGTATCAAGAAAGAAGTGACAGAGTCCTTTTCAGTCACTCAATGTTCAAGAAATGTAATATCTGCCGCCTCTTTTTGCTTAATAATCAATAAGAAGTGGAAGAAATGATATGTATGATCTCACTGTTTGACTGATCCTGCTGCTGAGATATGTGTTGTGCGTGTATGTGTATAGATGTTTCTTTTATATTTGACGAAGTTTACTTTTAGTCCCTATCGTTTGCTTTCAGTTGTCATTTTAGCCCCTTTTCTTTCAATTCTGTCAATCTGGCAGGTAGTATTTGTAAAATTCATTCATCATGCTTTCTTGCTTTTTTTTTTTTTGGGGGGGGGGGGGGGGTGGGGTGGGGTGACACTCAATACCTGCAGGTTTTTGTGGGTGTTATAACGAGAGAATTTCCTTCCTTTCGTGTCACAGCCGTATTCGATGAAATACTTTTGAAGGCAATGAACTAGAAGATTTTTTGTTAATAAATTTATTTTTCTGGTCCAGACAGGGAGGGCCTACATTTATGGATGGTGGGGTTCAATACACCTAGAATTTAGGATGTTAATATTTTTGGCAATAACAAATACTATAACAATAGCAATAAGCCTGGGAGGCTTGTTATATGGATTGTGTTATGTCATTGTACTCTATTATTTTTTTATACTTTTAAGAATGTTGTTAATTAAGAGGTCTTGGTCAATAACTTTTTTAAGTATTCTCTTTAGTTTTCCTCTACCATTTTTTTTAATATGGCTCAAAATTATTCATTCTACTTTTTTTATTGGTGTTTCCTGCAATCTTCTTTATATATATTAGGGTAAAGTAGTAAATTTGGTCACAAACTATTTTTCAAGGAGCATCTGGTAGTCTAAACTATTAGATGGTGTAAAATAATTCACAAACTTTAAAAAATGAAGCATTCAGTAGTCTACCGTTAACTTAAGCTAACAGATGTTATGTGGGGTCCATAATGACATGTGGCACGACATAGGTGTGACATGTCAACATAGTAAAGGTGTTAATTTAACCACAAACTATTTTTTGAGGAGCACAAGGTAGTCTCTACTATAAAAAAAAAGAATCATTCAATATTTTTTTTTCAATTTTGACCAAACAGTATTTATTTTCACACTTATGAGGCCCATAAGCATTAATTTCTATATCTTTTTGCTTTTGTTCTCAATCTCGAATTCAAAGTGTTCTTATTTGAAGATATTTACAAAGACGACGCTAACAAAGTAGAAAAAATAATTTATGACTACATTAAGCTAGAATCAAGCTTTTTTCATGCATAGTAAAATCAAGCTTCTACTTCATTAGCATCATCCTTGTGAATGTCTTCAGATAAAAACTTATTGAACCTCTTCTTCTGGAGCTTATGTTGAGAATGAAGGCAAGAAGATTGGAGAAATTAATGTTTTCTGGGCCTCATAAATATGAAATTAAATGGTGTTTAGTCAAAATTGAGGAGAAAGTGTTGGATGATCCTTTTTTTATAGTAAAGGCTGCCCAATGCACCTCGAAAAATAATTCATGGCTAAATTTGTACCTTTACCATGTTGACATGTTGCACCTATATCGTGCCACGTGTCATTGTGGGCCTCACATAATATCCGTTAGCTTAAGTTAATGGCAGGCTATTGGATGCTCCGTTTTTAAAAGTTTGTAATTTATTTTGCAGCATCTGATAATTTAGGCTATCAGATGCTCCTTGAAAAATAGTTTGTCACTAAATATGCACCTTTACCCTATATATTCAAATTATCTCAAATGATTTTCTACCATTTTTTTCTTAATAAGAGATATGTCCATTTTTTTTTTGTATATATTCATTTCAGATTTTATCTTTACGTGTATGCCTTCACATTCATATCAACTTTCTCATGTGTTACTCCAACTTTATGTTCTTGTTACCTTTCAAGGCTCAAATTTTACTATCAGTTTGTTAGGTACTTTTTAGTTACAAATAACACCTTCAATCTTTTTTCAATTAAATCACCCAACTTGTATCTTATATATAATATTTTCATCAATTTTCTCATCATGTTAAATAATAGTTTTTAAATATTTAAACTTATTCACTTGAAATATAATATAATCTTTTAATTTTACTTTTAAATTACTACTGACTTATTTCTTACCAAAATTATAATACAAATATTTTGCTTTACTTTTATTTAGACAGAAACCTTTTAACTTCATAAATTAAGTTTATAGTTAATTTTTGCTTTTATCTTCGTAATAAGAATTATATCATCTATAAAAATTATGTATTTGGCAATGACATCAAAGCATGCCTATGACATCAAAGCATGCCTATGTTGTTCTGCATGCTTTGATGGAAACAATAACTTGAATAGTTAAATTGGATAAGGTTATGTAAACCCTTGACGACAATTGGACTTCTACATTGTGGGTGCCATCTGGCCATATCAACGAGACAATAATGGTGAGGCAATTCACTAGTGATACCCCCTCCAATTTGATTAGTGACAAAAGATTTATTCTCATTAAATGAGTGGAATGTTACTTGGAACTTGAGGCTCTACAGTGATATTTATTTCAGAATTTGTCACTGCCCCATTAAGCTGAACTTTAAATGGCATAGAAGGATTAACTTGAACTCTAGTACAGGATAATTCAGATTTTCACCGAGTTCCCTTTTCTTCTTTTAATCCTTAAAAAAAAAAAAACACAGGACGACTCGTATTTTTTGTGTCATATACTCAAATAACTTATCTTCCTTCGTTCCTGAATGAGGTACTTGGAGATAACGAAACCAAACAGCATTAAAAACTCAAAATAGAGCCTATTAGATCATTGCAAAAATAGTGTATGATCTGCACGCGTTCATCAATTTGCCAGACCACACTAACTGATTTGTCAGACCTCTTTGATGTTACAAAGAGAGAAATTTCTTGTTTGTTCCATCTCTATATCTATTTGACTATGCGTAAGACAATTGGAAAAGTTCCCCAAGGGAGGAGACCTTACATTTATTTGATAATCATATTCAAGTTCAGTACATATGATGGATGTTAGGAAGCTAAAGCTTCTTGTAATATTAGACCGACAGACAGACAGACACACACACGCAAACAGGACGTCTAACAGGTTTGCATCTTTGCTAGCTTTTTATTGAAACAAAGATTCAAGTCCTACAGACTTGAACAGTTCAAAGTGAAGAAAGCTCTTCATAGGCCATCACAACAATTGGACTTCTCACCTTGTGGGTGCCGTCTGACCATGTCAATGAGAAGGAGCGTGCGGTTTCATTTATGAAGCCTTTGCCAGTGATACTAACAACAAAAGACTTCTTCTCATTCAATGATTTGAAGGAAAGAACTTTAGGGTTTACTGTAATATTTAACCTGTAACTTGCTGGTGAAATACTTGCTTTGTAGGTTGAATTGGCAAATCCAACATTTGTCACTATCCTTATGAATTCAACCTTGAATGGTGTGAAAGGCTTAAGATTAACTCCAAGTAGAGGATAATTCAGATTTTTGACCGAGTCTCTATGAGAAGATCTGGGACAAGTGCTGCTATTATCTCCAGAAATCTGCCCAATCATAGAGGTGTTATAGCCAAAATTGCACAACATTTCCACGTAGTTTTCCTTGGATATGTCATAAACCAACCCAGGATCACAAGCTCGTACTGGATCCACATGCCCGGATCCATATTCAAACTCACCAACAGCATCTTTAGAATAAGCTTTCTTCATAGGTTTTGCTGTGGTTAAAATGGCAGATTTGATAGCTGTAAGTGACAATGTTAAAGTTTTATCACAAATTTTCTTTTCTTACATAATATGTTGGCAAAAAAATTACATTAAAATATATATATTCAATAAGATAAAGTTGAGAATTTATTAAATTTTTAAATACATATTTAATAAATTTTAAACGTTTCACTAATTAATTCTAATAAAATATATTAAAATAATTTATAAATAACATCATATTTGAAGGATTATAACTCATTATGAGTCATTGCAACAGGCATGTATACAGGTGCACGAGCAGTGTTGGTCGTTTTACAGCAGGTTCATTCTCTGAAATTAA
The DNA here is from genome assembly GCF_029017545.1 of Prosopis cineraria. NCBI lineage: Eukaryota > Viridiplantae > Streptophyta > Magnoliopsida > Fabales > Fabaceae > Prosopis > Prosopis cineraria. The sequence continues at coordinate 12,730 of NW_026556015.1, read as the reverse complement.
TGTCTCAATAATGGTGACAATTTGGGATTTGATGACTCATAATTACAAATAATTTCCACTAATTTAGTCCAAACATGTCACATAAAGATATAATAGTGTAGTACAAATTTATCAATCTTGGAGTAAAATTGTTTTTAATATTTTAAAATCCAATTAATCATTAAATAGTCTGACCAACTTTGTTTGAGATTTATATTTTTTGGTGACCGTTGTTTAAAATTTATTACTTGGACCATGACAGGATCAATCGTAATTGAATTAATATTATTTTTATAAAATTAAAATATTTTAAAAAATTATTTTTATTGCTGATTGGTTTTTCAATATAATTATTATGATATCTAATTTACTGGATCCTAGCTATTTGAATATTGTCAAGTCTACTTACAGTAATTTTTTCTGCACTAAGATTTTTATTTATATGACAAAGTTGAAATTTTTGAATTTGTTCAAAGAGATCGGATTTCTTACCAATGAATTTAAAACCGAAAATGTTAGCAAGTCATATTTCTCATGATTTAACTAATTAGACTAACAATCAAATTAATAATATAATAATTTTAAATATATATATATATATATATATATTGTTAACGTTGTTCGAGTGTGTGTGAACTTAAAATGATGCAGAAGTCTTACATTGGATAAAATTAGACTTTATAATTAATATATAATAAAAAGAAAGGACTCATAAGCTTGAGTATTAAGATTTTGAGTTAAGATATGATATTTTTTTGCTACTTTTGCCAGTTTTTTCTCTCCTTCTATTTTTGAGTGGTCGCTCCCTATTCCTAACATATATAATATTAAAAATACCAACATATTATTCTCATTTTGCAATTGTTCATCCATAATATATTAAGTTTTAATTTTATCATTTCTTTCATATGTATATTTTTTATTTATCTTATTTGTGCTTTTTAAATAAATGAGTTTTCAATTTTCTTTGAAGCTTAATTCATATAATGTCAATAATCATTTGGCCAAAAATGTCAATAAACAAATAATGGACTCAAAAGTTTACTTTAACAACCTAAAAGGAAGTTACATTACTATTTTTAAATTGAATAAAAAGTTTATTACTAAAATAAGAGGAAAAAAACACAATTCAAACAATCGAACAGGTCTAAGTTCTTGGATAATTTTGACTATATTAAAACCATTCGTTTCAAAATAGGTCAATAAATCAAAAAATGACCTTTTTATATTTGGGTGGTGCTCTGACCATTCAGGTTTTAAGATATTGGTTCTTACCACTTTTTTGGCTATCATTCGTTGGCTATTGATTGGTTTTTGCAATCATTGAGTGTTTTGATTGGTTTTACTAATTTTTATGAGAGAATAAAAATTAGGTCCCAACGAAATTAATTAATGACAATAAGTTTTTTGACAAAAAATTTTTACAAAATAAATTATAAATATCATTCAAACCATTTCAAATAAAATTTTTTGTTATAATTTAAGAGTTACATTTGATAAATATCTTGGATTTGTACTAATATGGATCAATATTTTTAACTTATTCTTAAAAAATTATCGAAGACTTAACTATTATTAATTTTGTGTTTTAGAGCCTAGCTGTCATTCTCTCAATTTTTATTGTTTATCAATTAGATCCATTAATTACTTCTTTTAATTAAATTTTGATATTTGGAATGTTTCTTAGTAATCAAATTAACAATTTACTAATTTCCAATCTAACGTTCATAACATTATTGATTTTTTATTACTTTATCCATTCAATAATATAGCACATTTTTAACTGAATTATATTTCAATGAATTAATTAATTATCTCCAAAGTTATACACTTTTTTTTATGTTTACCCTTTATTTGATAGGGTATCTTCATTTAAAAACCTTATTAAGGCTAAAATACATATAACTACCCTCAACTATGGTCTTTTTTATGTAACACCCCAAACCTTTGAAAATTGATTAAAAGCTTCCTTAGCGTTTTATTTTTGTGCTTAAACATCCTACTATTAACAGGACCGTTAAATCACTAATCCTCATTGCGACGTCAGACTTAAGTTGCCACATCAGTGTATGGCTATTAAATATCTTGTAAAAGATTTTTTTTTCGATGTTTTCATTGTCCTGTATGATTTTTTTTTTGTTCGCAACAAAAATATTTATACAAGAGCAACGATTATACTGCAACTATTAATTCCTCAAAGCATATACCATTGGATGGTTTTCGGTGCTCATCAGAGTAATAGAATTTGGACCATCCATATTTGTATCTGGATAGTTTAGATGTAAAATTTTTATTGTCCATTTTAATTTTATATAAAAATTATGAAAAATTATATAAATATATTCACATCAATATGGATAGTACATATTTAATTTCAATAGTTAAATTTAATATTAAAAATTATAATAATTTTTATAAATTGACTATATGGATTATTTATTTTTAACATTATGTTTATCAAAATAAAAATTTATAAAAAATTAAGGTTACTAAATATAGACTATCTAGAGAGTACAATTAGACCACCACATTAAATTTGTAGTGTCTAGATTAATGATTGACATATGTATTAAAGTTTTTATAAAATTTAATTTTAATAAATAAAATATATATATATATATATATAATTAAAAAATTTTGGCTATTGAAATTGTCTAAATTTTTTCTTGAATCTGGAAATGGTGCTAGCAACCGATGAGCACCTTACCAAAGATGGACCCCATAAAATGTTGTACTTTGGATTTAAAGCATTTTGGGTTTACAAATATTATAAATTTTATAAATTCAGCATTCCTTTATGCCATATTTCGTACCAGTCTTGGTTCAAACAAACAAGGATGTATATATAGGTTTGTGGTTGGTTCCGGGAGAAATTGAAAAGTTAATTTATATCCTTTATTTGTCTTCATAAATGACATTAATATGACAAAAGCTAACTAAAAGTAAAACGTTAAGGAGGTTTTAGATCAAATTTTAAATGATAGGGTAGCACCGGCATTTAATTCAAAGTTGAGGGAAGTTATATATTTTAGCCCATTATTAACAACACCCCAAATTAAGAATATCTTTTGGAAAATCTTATTAACTGTGTTTTAAAAAAACCCAAAATGCTTCCTATTTTTTAATATGATATTTAAAAAATGCTTCATAATATTGAATTGTTGGAGTATTATAATACAAAGGAAGAATCACATTCAGTGCCCGCCAATTGAGAAAAAATGACAGTGAGGGCTGAGAACAATATAAAGCTCAGCATGAACAACTGAATTGTTGAATCTCATCTTGTACGTCACTGAACTATTTATTGTTTTGGGCCCTCATTGACATTTTTTCTCATCAGGTCCTGAATTTGATTCTCCTTAATATGAAGTTCTCTATCCTATGCACTTGCAACCTTTATGTTTATGCTTATGCATAAGAGTCTCTCAAGATATTTGTTACGTTTGTACTCTATTCCATCAGAAATGTGTGGCGTATCTTTTTTATATCTAAATTTATAAGTTTTTCTTAAACTATGGTTTTTAATATATATTTATACAATTATATAATAATTAGTAATATTTGCCTAAATTTTCCATAAATAGATATTAATTAACCGCTTAATTCTCATATTAATGAAAACTTGAAAAATATAAAAAAAAACATAAACATATTTTATTTTTGCAAGTGAAAATTTTTCTATGAGTTGTAAATGCATGGCAACATTGTATGTTCGTTCTGTCAAGAACATTGCATGTTCATTATATATATGGGAACGACGGAGTAATAAATAAATGGTAAATTTATTACTCTTTGTAACATGCTTTGACAAAATTAGAAGAATTTATTAGCAATTGTTCGTTTTAAAATAATGTAGCCATTAAATTCAGAAAATGAATCCATAAAATGACCAACACCACTCATGCACGAAGGCTTTTCTCCTTGTAATTCAAGAAAAAATTATAAATCAATATATGATGCATTAATTTCCAAGGGAAGGTGGACTGATTTTCCTATAATTAATATCGACTGGCAGTCGCTGAGATAATTTTTTTTTTCTTTTTTGCCAACATGGCCACTGAGAAAGTTAGCAACTACAAATGATGAAATATTTTCAAATTATGTAATTAATTAATTAATTAATTATATAGTAATTAATATTAAAACTAAATTAACTTTATATAAATTTAACTATAAATAATATCGCTTATTTGTAGAATTGGCGATGTGAATTTCATTATTGAAAAAATGGCATTCCGAAGGAACTAAACTCCTCATATTAACTTTTTTTTTTTGGCCAAGAACAAGATACTGATATCATCAAACAAACAAGAGAATCCAACCACAAAACAAACAAATTCAAACAAACAAAATAAAAGACTCAGGTGCTGTCAAAAGAGAACATCCTAGGCTCTAGAAAGTCACTATCCAGGAGACGAGCCAAAAGAGGTGGGGGTTGAGCAACCCAATTCAAAGAGCACACCTCAGTACCAACTGCATGTGAGATCCAATCAACAGCACAGTTTAAATTTTGTGAGATCCACTTGAAGCTACAAGAGCTTAATGATTGCTCATGATTCAGAATATTATCCATAGTGGTCAAGCATTTCCATTCAGGACATGGAGCAATACCTTTCACAGTTTTAATCAAAGAGAGACAATCAAATAAGAACAGTACCTTAAACAAACCAGCAAGAACACACTGAAAAAAACTTCAGCTTCACTGCAGAAAGCCGAGACAACAATATGGAGAGATCTTGTAACTTTATGAACACAGCATCTAGAGGCCTCCCGTACAATAAAGCTAAGGTTAGCTTTATTATGAAAAATAAAGACACCATCACAAAAAGCAAAGAATAAGAAATCAGAGGCAATAAAAGTATCCACATGATTGGTGGAAATGGCATTAGCTGCTTCTTGAGCTCTATTATCCACACTAGAGGCCTTTAAATCAGTATTGCAACCAGTTATTTGCTGCCCAGAAAATTCATATAGCTGTTAGCAAGTTGAATAACTCCACCAGGATCAATAAGTTTTTTATTAAACACAAAACAGCACCTAGCCTTCCATAGTTGCCAAAGAGTAAAGGCAATCAAAGCTTTCGAAGCATCAGACATCTCCTTGCAAGTCAAAAGAGGGAGCAGCCAGTTATCAATCCTAGTAATATCACCTTCTTGAATTATTAAACACAAAGGACTTCCAAACCAAACCAACTTTTGACACGATGACAAAGAAGAAGCATATGTTCTATTGTTTCCACTTGTTCACAGCAGACCAAACAAAGTGGGTTAGATGCACATTTCCCTCTTATAACTAATCTAATTTAATAGTTTCCTAGTTTTTGATAGAACTCAATTTTGTCATGCAATACTCATATAGTAGATAAAATTTCTTGTCGTTCTTGGAGTCTATATAGCCTTGACCCACTTGTTTTGGGTTCCATATAGTCTCTACTATGTCAATCTCTTAAACCTCTGTTGGACAACAACTTCAAGATTCTTCATATTTGAATTTTACTCTCTTCCAGTCCTTTACATAAATCATCTTCTAGAATATTTTGTAGTTCTAAATAGAAGTTGCAATTGCTTACAAGAATTTGTGTAGTATTAATTGATTTATTATATTTGAAATTTGTCATTCTTCTCAATTTCCAAGTCTAAGTCCTATCCTTTAATTCAACTTCCCCTCTTAATATGCCTTCAATTATTATTTTTAGTCCTTTTACTGTCAGTCTTGAACAAAATCTTGTTTTTACGCCAAATAATTTGTCCGATCTGTTGTATAATTATTTTAAGTGATGTCACAAGAGAATTAATTCCCCTCATTGTTTTCTTTTATAAACTGTGTTTTTTAAAATTTATTAGTTTTAAATTTAAATCTAAAGTATACATAAACAGAACGGCAAGCATATTAGCAACTACACTTTTATTTTTCAAATTACAGTTATACAAAGGTTCAAGTCCTAAAAAACTTGAATAACTCAACTAGAAGAGACTCTACAAAACTATATTCATCAAAACGCCATCACAACAATTGGGCTTCTCACATTGTGGCTGCCATCTGACCATATCAATGATGATGAAATTGCTGTTTGATTTGCAATGCCCTTCCCAATAATGTTCACAACAAAAGACTTCTTCTCATTCAATGATTTGAAAGACAGAACCTCAGGTTCCACTGAAATATTTACCTTAGAATTTTGTAAAATCCTTGCCTTATACGTTGAGTTCACAAATCCAACATTTGTCACAGTTCGATTAAACTGAATCTTGAATGAGGTTGAAGGCTTAACGTTAACGTCCAAGTAAAGGATAATTTAGATTTTTGACTAAATCTCTGTGAGAACATCTGGGACAACTACTACTATTGTCTCCGGTAACCTGCTGAAGCAGAGAGGTATTATAGCCAAAATTGCACAACATTTCCACATAATCATCCTTGGATATGTCATAAACCAACCCAGGATCACTAGCTTGTACTGGATTCACATGCCCAGATCCATATTCAAACTCACCAACAGCATCATCAGAATAAGCTTTCTTCATAGGTTTTCCTGTGGTTAGAATGGCAGATTTGATAGCTGCAGGCGACCAATCTGGATGAAGGGCCTTCAAGTATGCAGATATTCCAGTAACATGAGGGCAAGACATGGACGTTCCTGTCAAAATGTTGTACTTGACAGATCTTTTGTCTTGATCATAACCTGAAACAGATGCAACAGGCGAAAATGCAGCCAAAATTTCAACTCCAGGAGCAGTTATATCTGGCTTTAAGATATCTGCTATAATGGGATTAGGCCCACGTGCAGAGAAATCAGTTATTCTAGGAGCATTCTTATCTAGAATCATCTCACTCCTCTTTATCTCAGCCTTTGGATCTTCGGTTGAATTCATGTATGAACCAACAATAAAAGAAGCAGCTTTGGAAATATCCAATGAAGGTAGTGAAACTGTCTGTGAATATTCCTCTTGAGAATCAGTAACTGTGATGACGCCAAGTACGCCTTGCGACTTAGCAGTAGTTTTTTGTAGGTAATATTTCATTGCACAACACAATCTTTCCTTTCACCATGTCTGTGTCAAAACAAGAGCAACGTCTTCCATCTTCTTTGGAACATTTAGCTGAATCACCATTTATCTTAGCTATAGGAAACTTGGACCCATTTGAGTTAAAAGGATTAATGGAGTTGCCAACCAGTGTGCGTCCATTCCCAAGAACAAGTTTGTCGATGATTCTACGATCTGTGCCACTTGCTGCCACAGTTAGGATCCATGGTGAGACACTTGTAACTGAGGCAGAGGGAGGACCAAAATTGCCAGCAGAATGGACGGTGAGGATTCCTTTCGCCATTGCATGAAAAGATCCGACGCCTATTGAATCATAGAAGAAGTCACGTGGCTCTGGGTGTGCTAGTGACAGAGAAATGATGTCAACACCATCAGAAATGGCGTCATCAAATGCAGCCAATATATCATGCCCAAAACAAAACCCTAATTTATCACAAACTGCATACGTAGCAATTCTCGCTGATGGAACCCCTCCTCTAGCTGTACCTGTTGGTTCACACGAGCTAAACTAATTAGTTCATCAGTATAACTCAATATATTTTGGGTTAAGGTGAAAAAATACTTAAAAATTTTTCCTTCGAGAAACTTCCGATATCCTTAAATTAACAATGATATATGAATATTTATTAACTTCAATAAAGAGGTCAATCTTTTCCAATTCGTAAAATTAAATATCTTTAAAACTTAAGGCTATTTTAATGGATCACGGAAGGTTTATTTCTTTATAAAGTTAATGAATATTTATGTACTATTATTGTTAACTAAAGGATATCAAAAGCTATTAGAATTATTTTTTTTAATATTTTTTCACCTTAATGCATATATTTTTATTCAGGTTGTGAACGACGAGTCTGATATTTGAATAGTTGATAAGTAATTAGATATTGCGCAGTGAAATTTTGAAATTTATGATATTTTTGTAGACTTACCACTTGCCATTCCATAAAAGTTGACGCCATGAACTTTGTTTCCAGCTGCTATTGAGGCAGTATGAGTTCCATGGCCTAATTCGTCTCTGGCAGTATCACGTCTTCCTTGGGCATAATCATAGAACCGAGCTCCGATGATCTTCTTGTTGCAGGTGAAGTTCTTCCCACCACAAGTCCCTCTCCATTTCTTAGGAACATCGCTGAGACCTTCATCACTGAAACTCTCAGATTCAGGCCAAATTCCACTGTCTATAATTCCCACAATAACATCACTTTCAGCTGTCGCGTTTCGCTTTATTGCTGATTCGGTGAATCCCATGAAGTCCCAGGATCTTGTCGTCTGAATTCGAAGTGGTTTGCTTTCAAATACGGAGACCACCTCGTCCATCTCAGCTATCTTGTCCCTCTGATCACTGGTGAGTTTTGCAGCAAACCCATTGAAGCTTTTCGTGTAGCTTCGGATCAGGGAACTTGTGGCGTCATTATTAATGCCATTGACGTCATCATTAAGAACTTCGTGAAGAATTCTAAGGTGATGGGAGGTTGGAGAGTAATCAGGTAATCCCCGAGGAAGTGATCCCATGTAGACGATGTACGTTTTTGTATCATCATCATCATTTTCATGAGTAGCCATGCATAGACATGGAAGAAGAATGAAAGACAGAGAAATGAAAGCTAGCCAATGTTGCTTGGCCATTGTTACTGTTTACTGTACAACAATATTCACTGTGGTGCAGGTTATGTAAGACGATGGAATCTAATACTTTTTTTTTTGTAAAACATTTATTAGGATATTGACTTCAATTCACAATGAATTGTTATTTTAATTTGTACATTGAATTTAAATAGAATATCAAGAGTCAAAGTCAGGGATTAATAAATGGTCATATTACTTTAATCTTGATTTTGTGAAGATGTATAATGATTAAGCAACCTGTTTTGGAACTCTGCCTCATGCATGATTCTGTCTGCTTCTATGTACATTTTCATCTGTAAGCAGACAGGAAAATAATAAATGCACCAGATTTGACTTCCAAATAATTGGATCGTATATATTATAAATCATGGCCATGCATGCATATGTAGATGCACTGTTAGTGTTGGGTCATTGTACAGGTTCATTGCGTGACATTAATGGCTCAATAATTGTTGGAGATTTGAGAGTTTTAGCTAATATTCTAGTCAAAACATATACTACTTTTCTAATGCAATTTTTAAGTCACTTCAAATATATTTTATTAAAATTAAAGAAACTTTAAAGCTGAGCAATTTTATCTAAGATTTTTATAATTTCTAATTCTACCCCTATAAAATATATATATATATATATATAATATCCTTTTTTATGATATTTTAGTAAAAAGCTTTGAAGATGAACTTGTTATTTAGTAAAAATTAATCACTTGTAGAATTTGTATACTAATGTTTACTTATCACTTCTTCAGTTTCCAAACCATTATTAAGAACAAAAGTTAAGTTGTAATTTTAATAACATGCATTTAATCTCATTTACTAAGGGATAGAATTTGTTAATAAGGTTCAACATGATCAAGGTCGTCTTTTATATGATATGTACAAAGTACACTTATAAAAGACTTGACCAAACTTGTTATTTCATTGGTGATTACTTGTCAATTTATTAATATTTACGTGCATTTGAACATAGCCAACAAGTTCACCTTAGAAAATTTGACAACCAAATTTTACTAATAACAAATTCCCTTACCATTTTGACAATCACACTTTAAGTTATAAAAAGACATTTTGCACATTGAACCAGCTTGTTGATAAGTTCTCCTTAGTAGACCGACAAGTAAATGGTTTGAAAAGTAATTAAAGTGACAACTAAACATTAGTAAATACATAAATGATTTTTACTAAAATGACAAGTTCACTTGTGTAAACTTAACATTAGGTTATAAGAATACCTTTTGCTTATTAAACCTTGGCAACAAGTTCTCCTTAATAACTTAACAAATAAACATAACAAAATAACAAGCTCGAGTTAAACGTCTTAACAAGTTAATGATTTGAAAACTAATTAAAAAAATTGAAGTTGACAACATACGTAAAATTTTCCACTAAACAACTAATAGAAGTTATAGTGGCTTGGTGGCTCCATAACATGGGTTCAAACCAGCCTAGGTCACCTTGGGGATTATTGGCCATCGGTGCCTAATCTCCGGTGGTCATCAGTGGTGGTACGGCAGCTGGTAACCTTGCTGTCAGTGATAGGACTCCAACAGTGGTCCAGTGACAGTGGTGGGATGTGTGAATTTTAATTTTTTTTTAAAAAAAAGACAACAGGGATAGTTTGGTCATTTCACAAAAATAAAAAAAATTAATTATTTAATTCTATAATTTTAATTCAATTGTAAATTAATTCTTAAAAGTGAAGTTGTTATAACTCAATCTTTATAATTTTAATTTAATTTTTTAACTTCCACTTAATGTAACTGAAACCTTATAGTTTTGACTTTTTAAAATATTAGGATATCTAAAATTGTGTAAACTACTAAGTAATTAAATTTATAAGTCATATAATAAAATTATGAGTAAAAAAAATTGAGTGTAAGTTGAGATTAAAAATTGATATTTTTTATAATCAATTTAGCTTCATGTTGCATAAAGTGACTACAAAAATGATTTATTCATTAAAGGAATTAATAAAAATATTAATATAAAGGTAATTATTTACACATGATTTTCATTAATTTTAAAAAAACTTATAACTATATATCAAAAGAATTACTCTAAAAAGCTTTGGGAAAGAAAGGAGTTTGGCTTGGCTATTGTAAGGCTATACAATATGTGTAGTGCACTTAAATTTTAAATTAAATAATTTTTTATTAGTTGATATTTTATTTATTTATTTTAATTTCATGACTAATAGGAATGGTAACCTAATGAATTCTATGATGCTTACTTAAAGATTTAAAGTTTAAATCTTACTTTAGTTTTTATTTTGTTTTGTATGATGAAATTACTAAAGTATCCTTACCTTTAGGAAATAAAATATAATAATAATAATAATAATAAAATCTGATGGGGTTTTTATTTATACTTTTCTCCCAACAAGTTTTATATTTCATTATCTTCTTTCTTCGGGATGGCTTAGAACAGAGAGGAAGAGAGAGATCGCTTGTTCTTCATTTTCCTTGTCTTCCCCCATCGCACCGCCTTTCCGCCCCTTGCCGTTGATCTTATTTGCTCGGCGTCAGCTGTGTCTCTTCCTCGCCGTCACGTCTTGCGGCTGGGAGTGTTGCTGTTACCAGAATTTTTCCCCTTGCCGCAGCCCCTGTTTTGTTCTGATCTTCTCTGCTTCATCGTTGGTGTGTGAGCTTTAATTTCCTTTCCTCTTCATCTGTGGGACGCGTCTATATGTGCATGATTAGCTCAATTCATTTCTTTTGCTGGTCAACGATTTCTGATGTCTCTCCTTCTCGTTCGTGCAGCACGTCGAAACTTCTCCTTTCCTTCTTCGGCGTAGACCATGTGCTGGAAGTTATTTGATGATGAGGTTGAGCTGAAATTGACGTCTTATGATTCTGATTTTAGTCTGATATTTCCCTATAATTTTTTTTAGTTCAAACTTGAGGAGAATGGTAGTGATTTAAAAGTTTTTTAAGTTTAATTGAATCTTGATGGGGATTTAATTTTTTGAGTTAAATTGATTTGCTTTGTGTTAAAGAAATGAATTGAGAAGCTGATTGAGTTAAAAAGCTATGTTGTAAAATTTTGGGAGATGGAATCGAGGAAGAAAAGTTTAGTTAGAGTTTGAATTAATGTATAAAAGATGCTTTACAGAGTGCTTGTTAGGAAAAACTTTATTTAAATATGTATTTTTTGAGATTTAACCAACTCTTGTGTGAGGAGCATATGTAACTGGGTTGTTACTAAGTTACTAAATTTAATAATAAATTTATTGGTTATGTATTTTTAGCTGTAATGTTGTTTAGGATTGAATTTAAATATCCATCAAGTATTTGAAAATTTCTTAATAAGTGAGATTGAAGGTTTTAGTTAGGAGTGTTCGCGGGACTGGACAGGATCGGACACTCCCGTCCCGTGTCTCGTCCAGAAAAAAGATCGGGATTGAATTTTGGTCCCGTGTCCCGTCTCATCTCGAAAATCGTCCCGTCTCGTTAAAAGTCGGGATGGGACTGGGACAAGATCGGGACGTCTCGTCGTCCCGATAAATGGAATAATATCGAAAAAAGATCTGAGTAATAACGTTCATTAAAATTTTAAATCATATAATTTATTAAGTTTAAAATCAAAACAACACAAGCACATAAATAACAATAATTTAAAATTAGTTATTGAATTATATTAATCATAACTACATATTATAATGACAAATATAAGTGATCTTTATGCTATAAGATTATTAGCAACAACAGGCAAGTCAAACACAATATCAAATTATTGTTCTTCTACTTTATAAAGATGTACTAAGCTAATTACTCTTTTAAAAATAAGTAAGAAATATGTTATAAATAAAAGTTATTAAATTGATAGATATAAGAATAAATTATATTAATATAATTAATATATTATAAGAAAGATATTGCCATATTTACTTCAATGCCATTAAAATTATTATATAAAAAAATTAATTTTAAATAAGAATTACAAGTATTAAAATTATAATTGATATAATTAATATAAGTTAAATTATATTAATATAATTAATATTTAAAATAAAAAATAATATATGAATATTTGGGACGGGACGGGACATCTCGATGGTAATCCTGTGTCCCGTCCTGTCCC